>NW_027638165.1:0-25000 GCF_951216825.1 Electrona antarctica
ACAGTATTATAACATGATCAATATACAGTAGCCTACAGTAGTATAACATGTGATCAATATACAGTAGCCTACAGTAGTATAACATGATCATATACAGTAGCCTACAGTAGTATAACATGATCAATATACAGTAGCCTACAGTATTATAACATGTGATCAATATACAGTAGCCTACAGTATTATAACATGTGATCAATATACAGTAGCCTACAGTAGTATAACATGATCAATATACAGTAGCCTACAGTAGTATAACATGATCAATATACAGTAGCCTACAGTATTATAACATGTGATCAATATACAGTAGCCTACAGTATTATAACATGTGATCAATATACAGTAGCCTACAGTATTATAACATGTGATCAATATACAGTAGCCTACAGTATTATAACATGTGATCAATATACAGTAGCCTACAGTATTATAACATGTGATCAATATACAGTAGCCTACAGTAGTATAACATGATCAATATACAGTAGCCTACAGTATTATAACATGTGATCAATATACAGTAGCCTACAGTAGTATAACATGATCAATATACAGTAGCCTACAGTATTATAACATGTGATCAATATACAGTAGCCTACAGTAGTATAACATGATCAATATACAGTAGCCTACAGTATTATAACATGATCAATATACAGTAGCCTACAGTAGTATAACATGATCAATATACAGTAGCCTACAGTATTATAACATGATCAATATACAGTAGCCTACAGTATTATAACATGATCAATATACAGTAGCCTACAGTATTATAACATGATCAATATACAGTAGCCTACAGTATTATAACATGATCAATATACAGTAGCCTACAGTAGTATAACATGATCAATATACAGTAGCCTACAGTAGTATAACATGATCAATATACAGTAGCCTACAGTATTATAACATGATCAATATACAGTAGCCTACAGTAGTATAACATGATCAATATACAGTAGCCTACAGTATTATAACATGATCAATATACAGTAGCCTACAGTAGTATAGCATGTGATCAATATACAGTAGCCTACAGTAGTATAACATGTGATCAATATACAGTAGCCTACAGTATTATAACATGTGATCAATATACAGTAGCCTACAGTAGTATAACATGATCAATATACAGTAGCCTACAGTAGTATAACATGATCAATATACAGTAGCCTACAGTATTATAACATGATCAATATACAGTAGCCTACAGTATTATAACATGATCAATATACAGTAGCCTACAGTAGTATAACATGATCAATATACAGTAGCCTACAGTATTATAACATGATCAATATACAGTAGCCTACAGTAGTATAACATGATCAATATACAGTAGCCTACAGTATTATAACATGATCAATATACAGTAGCCTACAGTAGTATAACATGATCAATATACAGTAGCCTACAGTAGTATAACATGTGATCAATATACAGTAGCCTACAGTATTATAACATGATCAATATACAGTAGCCTACAGTAGTATAACATGATCAATATACAGTAGCCTACAGTATTATAACATGATCAATATACAGTAGCCTACAGTAGTATAACATGATCAATATACAGTAGCCTACAGTAGTATAACATGATCAATATACAGTAGCCTACAGTAGTATAACATGTGATCAATATACAGTAGCCTACAGTAGTATAACATGATCAATATACAGTAGCCTACAGTATTATAACATGTGATCAATATACAGTAGCCTACAGTATTATAACATGATCAATATACAGTAGCCTACAGTAGTATAACATGATCAATATACAGTAGCCTACAGTATTATAACATGATCAATATACAGTAGCCTACAGTAGTATAACATGATCAATATACAGTAGCCTACAGTATTATAACATGATCAATATACAGTAGCCTACAGTAGTATAACATGATCAATATACAGTAGCCTACAGTATTATAACATGATCAATATACAGTAGCCTACAGTAGTATAACATGATCAATATACAGTAGCCTACAGTATTATAACATGATCAATATACAGTAGCCTACAGTAGTATAACATGATCAATATACAGTAGCCTACAGTAGTATAACATGTGATCAATATACAGTAGCCTACAGTATTATAACATGATCAATATACAGTAGCCTACAGTAGTATAACATGATCAATATACAGTAGCCTACAGTATTATAACATGATCAATATACAGTAGCCTACAGTAGTATAACATGATCAATATACAGTAGCCTACAGTAGTATAACATGATCAATATACAGTAGCCTACAGTAGTATAACATGTGATCAATATACAGTAGCCTACAGTAGTATAACATGATCAATATACAGTAGCCTACAGTATTATAACATGTGATCAATATACAGTAGCCTACAGTATTATAACATGATCAATATACAGTAGCCTACAGTAGTATAACATGATCAATATACAGTAGCCTACAGTATTATAACATGATCAATATACAGTAGCCTACAGTAGTATAACATGATCAATATACAGTAGCCTACAGTATTATAACATGATCAATATACAGTAGCCTACAGTAGTATAACATGTGATCAATATACAGTAGCCTACAGTAGTATAACATGATCAATATACAGTAGCCTACAGTATTATAACATGATCAATATACAGTAGCCTACAGTATTATAACATGATCAATATACAGTAGCCTACAGTAGTATAACATGATCAATATACAGTAGCCTACAGTATTATAACATGATCAATATACAGTAGCCTACAGTAGTATAACATGATCAATATACAGTAGCCTACAGTAGTATAACATGATCAATATACAGTAGCCTACAGTATTATAACATGATCAATATACAGTAGCCTACAGTAGTATAACATGTGATCAATATACAGTAGCCTACAGTAGTATAACATGATCAATATACAGTAGCCTACAGTATTATAACATGATCAATATACAGTAGCCTACAGTAGTATAACATGTGATCAATATACAGTAGCCTACAGTAGTATAACATGATCAATATACAGTAGCCTACAGTAGTATAACATGATCAATATACAGTAGCCTACAGTATTATAACATGTGATCAATATACAGTAGCCTACAGTATTATAACATGTGATCAATATACAGTAGCCTACAGTAGTATAACATGATCAATATACAGTAGCCTACAGTAGTATAACATGATCAATATACAGTAGCCTACAGTATTATAACATGTGATCAATATACAGTAGCCTACAGTATTATAACATGTGATCAATATACAGTAGCCTACAGTATTATAACATGTGATCAATATACAGTAGCCTACAGTATTATAACATGTGATCAATATACAGTAGCCTACAGTATTATAACATGTGATCAATATACAGTAGCCTACAGTAGTATAACATGATCAATATACAGTAGCCTACAGTATTATAACATGTGATCAATATACAGTAGCCTACAGTAGTATAACATGATCAATATACAGTAGCCTACAGTATTATAACATGTGATCAATATACAGTAGCCTACAGTAGTATAACATGATCAATATACAGTAGCCTACAGTATTATAACATGATCAATATACAGTAGCCTACAGTATTATAACATGATCAATATACAGTAGCCTACAGTATTATAACATGATCAATATACAGTAGCCTACAGTATTATAACATGATCAATATACAGTAGCCTACAGTATTATAACATGATCAATATACAGTAGCCTACAGTATTATAACATGATCAATATACAGTAGCCTACAGTAGTATAACATGATCAATATACAGTAGCCTACAGTAGTATAACATGATCAATATACAGTAGCCTACAGTATTATAACATGATCAATATACAGTAGCCTACAGTAGTATAACATGATCAATATACAGTAGCCTACAGTAGTATAACATGTGATCAATATACAGTAGCCTACAGTATTATAACATGATCAATATACAGTAGCCTACAGTAGTATAACATGATCAATATACAGTAGCCTACAGTATTATAACATGATCAATATACAGTAGCCTACAGTAGTATAACATGATCAATATACAGTAGCCTACAGTAGTATAACATGATCAATATACAGTAGCCTACAGTAGTATAACATGTGATCAATATACAGTAGCCTACAGTAGTATAACATGATCAATATACAGTAGCCTACAGTATTATAACATGTGATCAATATACAGTAGCCTACAGTATTATAACATGATCAATATACAGTAGCCTACAGTAGTATAACATGATCAATATACAGTAGCCTACAGTATTATAACATGATCAATATACAGTAGCCTACAGTAGTATAACATGATCAATATACAGTAGCCTACAGTATTATAACATGATCAATATACAGTAGCCTACAGTAGTATAACATGATCAATATACAGTAGCCTACAGTATTATAACATGATCAATATACAGTAGCCTACAGTAGTATAACATGATCAATATACAGTAGCCTACAGTATTATAACATGATCAATATACAGTAGCCTACAGTAGTATAACATGATCAATATACAGTAGCCTACAGTAGTATAACATGTGATCAATATACAGTAGCCTACAGTATTATAACATGATCAATATACAGTAGCCTACAGTAGTATAACATGATCAATATACAGTAGCCTACAGTATTATAACATGATCAATATACAGTAGCCTACAGTAGTATAACATGATCAATATACAGTAGCCTACAGTAGTATAACATGATCAATATACAGTAGCCTACAGTAGTATAACATGTGATCAATATACAGTAGCCTACAGTAGTATAACATGATCAATATACAGTAGCCTACAGTATTATAACATGTGATCAATATACAGTAGCCTACAGTATTATAACATGATCAATATACAGTAGCCTACAGTAGTATAACATGATCAATATACAGTAGCCTACAGTATTATAACATGATCAATATACAGTAGCCTACAGTAGTATAACATGATCAATATACAGTAGCCTACAGTATTATAACATGATCAATATACAGTAGCCTACAGTAGTATAACATGTGATCAATATACAGTAGCCTACAGTAGTATAACATGATCAATATACAGTAGCCTACAGTATTATAACATGATCAATATACAGTAGCCTACAGTATTATAACATGATCAATATACAGTAGCCTACAGTAGTATAACATGATCAATATACAGTAGCCTACAGTATTATAACATGATCAATATACAGTAGCCTACAGTAGTATAACATGATCAATATACAGTAGCCTACAGTATTATAACATGATCAATATACAGTAGCCTACAGTAGTATAACATGTGATCAATATACAGTAGCCTACAGTAGTATAACATGATCAATATACAGTAGCCTACAGTATTATAACATGATCAATATACAGTAGCCTACAGTAGTATAACATGTGATCAATATACAGTAGCCTACAGTATTATAACATGATCAATATACAGTAGCCTACAGTAGTATAACATGATCAATATACAGTAGCCTACAGTAGTATAACATGATCAATATACAGTAGCCTACAGTAGTATAACATGATCAATATACAGTAGCCTACAGTATTATAACATGTGATCAATATACAGTAGCCTACAGTATTATAACATGTGATCAATATACAGTAGCCTACAGTAGTATAACATGATCAATATACAGTAGCCTACAGTAGTATAACATGATCAATATACAGTAGCCTACAGTATTATAACATGTGATCAATATACAGTAGCCTACAGTATTATAACATGTGATCAATATACAGTAGCCTACAGTATTATAACATGTGATCAATATACAGTAGCCTACAGTATTATAACATGTGATCAATATACAGTAGCCTACAGTATTATAACATGTGATCAATATACAGTAGCCTACAGTAGTATAACATGATCAATATACAGTAGCCTACAGTATTATAACATGTGATCAATATACAGTAGCCTACAGTAGTATAACATGATCAATATACAGTAGCCTACAGTATTATAACATGTGATCAATATACAGTAGCCTACAGTAGTATAACATGATCAATATACAGTAGCCTACAGTATTATAACATGATCAATATACAGTAGCCTACAGTATTATAACATGATCAATATACAGTAGCCTACAGTATTATAACATGATCAATATACAGTAGCCTACAGTATTATAACATGATCAATATACAGTAGCCTACAGTATTATAACATGATCAATATACAGTAGCCTACAGTATTATAACATGATCAATATACAGTAGCCTACAGTAGTATAACATGATCAATATACAGTAGCCTACAGTAGTATAACATGATCAATATACAGTAGCCTACAGTATTATAACATGATCAATATACAGTAGCCTACAGTAGTATAACATGATCAATATACAGTAGCCTACAGTATTATAACATGATCAATATACAGTAGCCTACAGTAGTATAGCATGTGATCAATATACAGTAGCCTACAGTAGTATAACATGTGATCAATATACAGTAGCCTACAGTATTATAACATGTGATCAATATACAGTAGCCTACAGTAGTATAACATGATCAATATACAGTAGCCTACAGTATTATAACATGATCAATATACAGTAGCCTACAGTAGTATAACATGATCAATATACAGTAGCCTACAGTATTATAACATGATCAATATACAGTAGCCTACAGTAGTATAACATGATCAATATACAGTAGCCTACAGTAGTATAACATGATCAATATACAGTAGCCTACAGTAGTATAACATGATCAATATACAGTAGCCTACAGTATTATAACATGATCAATATACAGTAGCCTACAGTAGTATAACATGATCAATATACAGTAGCCTACAGTATTATAACATGATCAATATACAGTAGCCTACAGTAGTATAACATGATCAATATACAGTAGCCTACAGTATTATAACATGATCAATATACAGTAGCCTACAGTAGTATAACATGATCAATATACAGTAGCCTACAGTATTATAACATGATCAATATACAGTAGCCTACAGTAGTATAACATGATCAATATACAGTAGCCTACAGTATTATAACATGATCAATATACAGTAGCCTACAGTATTATAACATGATCAATATACAGTAGCCTACAGTAGTATAACATGATCAATATACAGTAGCCTACAGTATTATAACATGATCAATATACAGTAGCCTACAGTAGTATAACATGATCAATATACAGTAGCCTACAGTATTATAACATGATCAATATACAGTAGCCTACAGTAGTATAACATGATCAATATACAGTAGCCTACAGTAGTATAACATGATCAATATACAGTAGCCTACAGTAGTATAACATGTGATCAATATACAGTAGCCTACAGTAGTATAACATGATCAATATACAGTAGCCTACAGTATTATAACATGTGATCAATATACAGTAGCCTACAGTATTATAACATGATCAATATACAGTAGCCTACAGTAGTATAACATGATCAATATACAGTAGCCTACAGTATTATAACATGATCAATATACAGTAGCCTACAGTAGTATAACATGATCAATATACAGTAGCCTACAGTATTATAACATGATCAATATACAGTAGCCTACAGTAGTATAACATGTGATCAATATACAGTAGCCTACAGTAGTATAACATGATCAATATACAGTAGCCTACAGTATTATAACATGATCAATATACAGTAGCCTACAGTATTATAACATGATCAATATACAGTAGCCTACAGTATTATAACATGATCAATATACAGTAGCCTACAGTAGTATAACATGATCAATATACAGTAGCCTACAGTAGTATAACATGTGATCAATATACAGTAGCCTACAGTAGTATAACATGTGATCAATATACAGTAGCCTACAGTAGTATAACATGATCAATATACAGTAGCCTACAGTAGTATAACATGTGATCAATATACAGTAGCCTACAGTATTATAACATGTGATCAATATACAGTAGCCTACAGTATTATAACATGATCAATATACAGTAGCCTACAGTATTATAACATGATCAATATACAGTAGCCTACAGTAGTATAACATGTGATCAATATACAGTAGCCTACAGTATTATAAATTAATACCACGACACAATGGATGCGTATCTGTGCTCATGTAACGACATTAAGGCATGATCGTCTATTTTAATCATTACGTGTGTGTTGACGAATGTTGGCCACATGCACATTATTTTATTTGAGGTTTGGGGCCTATTAACTGATTCAGCATGAAGACTAAAGCGTTGTAAATACATTTACGTAAGCTTTGATCCCAGCCTCGGAGTTGACTAGAGAATGGGTGTAGTTAATTACGCCCAAAGTAACGTAGAAATGGTCGGAAATCCTGCTACACTCAAAATGTGAGCGAAAACTGCTTTGTGAACCAAAATGTTTTCAATGATCTTTTTCCTGGACTGTTGGAGCATCACCACCATGATACCATGACCCCTACTGTACTAACTGACTGTTGGAGCATCACTCCTCCTGCTCTATTCACTGTCCTGGACTGTTGGAGCATCACTCCTCCTGCTCTATTCACTGGACTGTTGGAGCATCACTCCTCCTGCTCTATTCACTGGACTGTTGGAGCATCACTCCTCCTGCTCTATTCACTGTCCTGGACTGTTGGAGCATCACTCCTCCTGCTCTATTCACTGGACTGTTGGAGCATCACTCCTCCTGCTCTATTCACTGGACTGGACTGTTGGAGCATCACTCCTCCTGCTCTATTCACTGTCCTGGACTGTTGGAGCATCACTCCTCCTGCTCTATTCACTGTCCTGGACTGTTGGAGCATCACTCCTCCTGCTCTATTCACTGTCCTGGACTGTTGGAGCATCACTCCTCCTGCTCTATTCACTGTCCTGGACTGTTGGAGCATCACTCCTCCTGCTCTATTCACTGTCCTGTTGGAGCATCACTCCTCCTGCTCTATTCACTGTCCTGGACTGTTGGAGCATCACTCCTCCTGCTCTATTCACTGTCCTGGACTGTTGGAGCATCTCCTCCTGCTCTATTCACTGTCCTGGACTGTTGGAGCATCACTCCTCCTGCTCTATTCACTGTCCTGGACTGTTGGAGCATCTCCTCCTGCTCTATTCACTGTCCTGGACTGTTGGAGCATCACTCCTCCTGCTCTATTCACTGTCCTGGACTGTTGGAGCATCACTCCTCCTGCTCTATTCACTGTCCTGGACTGTTGGAGCATCACTCCTCCTGCTCTATTCACTGGACTGTTGGAGCATCACTCCTCCTGCTCTATTCACTGTCCTGGACTGTTGGAGCATCACTCCTCCTGCTCTATTCACTGGACTGTTGGAGCATCACTCCTCCTGCTCTATTCACTGTCCTGGACTGTTGGAGCATCACTCCTCCTGCTCTATTCACTGGACTGTTGGAGCATCACTCCTCCTGCTCTATTCACTGGACTGGACTGTTGGAGCATCACTCCTCCTGCTCTATTCACTGTCCTGGACTGTTGGAGCATCACTCCTCCTGCTCTATTCACTGTCCTGGACTGTTGGAGCATCACTCCTCCTGCTCTATTCACTGTCCTGGACTGTTGGAGCATCACTCCTCCTGCTCTATTCACTGTCCTGGACTGTTGGAGCATCACTCCTCCTGCTCTATTCACTGTCCTGTTGGAGCATCACTCCTCCTGCTCTATTCACTGTCCTGGACTGTTGGAGCATCACTCCTCCTGCTCTATTCACTGTCCTGGACTGTTGGAGCATCTCCTCCTGCTCTATTCACTGTCCTGGACTGTTGGAGCATCACTCCTCCTGCTCTATTCACTGTCCTGGACTGTTGGAGCATCTCCTCCTGCTCTATTCACTGTCCTGGACTGTTGGAGCATCACTCCTCCTGCTCTATTCACTGTCCTGGACTGTTGGAGCATCACTCCTCCTGCTCTATTCACTGTCCTGGACTGTTGGAGCATCACTCCTCCTGCTCTATTCACTGGACTGTTGGAGCATCACTCCTCCTGCTCTATTCACTGTCCTGGACTGTTGGAGCATCACTCCTCCTGCTCTATTCACTGTCCTGGACTGTTGGAGCATCACTCCTCCTGCTCTATTCACTGGACTGTTGGAGCATCACTCCTCCTGCTGGACTGTTGGAGCATCACTCCTCCTGCTCTATTCACTGGACTGTTGGAGCATCACTCCTCCTGCTCTATTCACTGTCCTGGACTGTTGGAGCATCACTCCTCCTGCTCTATTCACTGGACTGTTGGAGCATCACTCCTCCTGCTCTATTCACTGTCCTGGACTGTTGGAGCATCACTCCTCCTGCTCTATTCACTGGACTGGACTGTTGGAGCATCACTCATCCTGCTCTATTCACTGTCCTGTCCTGTTGGAGCATCACTCCTCCTGCTCTATTCACTGGACTGGACTGTTGGAGCATCACTCCTCCTGCTCTATTCACTGTCCTGGACTGTTGGAGCATCACTCCTCCTGCTCTATTCACTGTCCTGGACTGTTGGAGCATCACTCCTCCTGCTCTATTCACTGGACTGTTGGAGCATCACTCCTCCTGCTCTATTCACTGGACTGTTGGAGAATCACTCCTCCTGCTCTATTCACTGTCAAGGATTTCCTTTTAAATAAATACATTTTCATTGAAAAGGAAAAGAATAATCGTAGCATAAAAAACAAACATGTAGGTAATAAATATACGGTGTTAAGATTAGATAAACATTTATTTATCTGTGTGTCACTCTGAGAGGTGACAAAGATAGAGGTGAAATAAAAAACTACATGTTTAGTAAACAATAACTTTATTGCTGATGTTTCTGTATCACATGTTTACACTTTACTATAATTATAATTCTGTTGTGATATTGATTGGATTATAGATCTAAATGTATATTAATTGTATTAGATATTGTGCACAATATTGGAATTATGATCAATATCAGATTATATCGGCCGATAACATTATTATATGTCTGTTGTGGGGAAGAAACAACACTTGGAAGTGTCCAAAAATGATACTTTTTAAATTGTTAATATAAAACTTTCACGAAATTAAGAAAACCTTATATTTTGAAAACAAAGCCAAAAACTGCCTCATCAAAGAGAGGTGGTGGAGTTAGCTGTTTAGCAGACAGTTTGAGGGTCCAATGGAGTAAAGAGGTTTAGTCCAAAGCGTTTTTTACTACTTTTCGTTGGTTCAATATTTTCAAAACGACACACAGACCTAAAATGTGTTCAATAGCACTGATTTATAAACCCACACACAGACGTGTTCAATAGCACTGATTTATAAACCCACACACAGACGTGTTCAATAGCACTGATTTTTGCTGAAAAATCGATATCACATTATTATTGTCATCAATATCTGTGAAAATAATCAGGATAATTTTGAGATTTGTGTGTGTGTGTGTGTGTGTGTGTGTGTGTGTGTGTGTGTGTGTGTGTGTGTGTGTGTGTGTGTGTGTGTGTGTGTGTGTGTGTGTGTGTGTGTGTGTGTGTGTGTGTGTGTGTGTGTGTGTGTGTGTGTGTGTGTGTGCGCGCGTGTGAGCGTGCGTTGTGGATAATTGTTTCTTGTTTCACATTTCACAAATCTTACATTTCTCAGATTAGCACAAACACATTGTCTCATTATAAAGAACATGAATTGGAATAAGTTGATTAGAAACTAAATTATTTGAACCCAAGATGAAGGAGTTTCCTGTACGGTTCTGGTCCGCCCCTATTTGGACCCAAGATGAAGGAGCTTCCTGTACGGTTCTGGTCCGCCCCTATTTGGACCCAAGATGAAGGAGTTTCCTGTACGGTTCTGGTCCGCCCCTATTTGAACCCAAGATGAAGGAGTTTCCTGTACGGTTCTGGTCCGCCCCAAAGGCCCCTGAGGAGAAAATGTTGAACAATAAAATGAATATATTAAAATACGAAAAAAAAAATATATATATATAATCCATCCATCTTCAACCGCTTATTATTATTAGTCAGGTCGCGGGGGTAACCGCTCCACCAGAGAGCTCCAGACTTCCCTCTCCAGAGCAACATTAGTAACTTCCTCCAGCTCTGGCTTTGGGAGTACATAGATTGGACACCCAGTAGTACATACTGTAGTACATAGATTGGACACCCAGTAGTACATACTGTAGTACATAGATTGGACACCCATATATATATATGGCTGCAGCTGTGTAGCTCAATTTGTTGTCACCATCCCCTGTAACTGCAATGAGTGTCTGCACAACAAAGTATTTCACCCACCTTACTTGTAATGTGTTGTGACAAATAAACCTGATTCTGATTCTAGTAGTATTTAAAGTAGTACATACTTCAATAAGCCGTGCCAGTACAGCTGGGGCATCATGTGGGCCTTCATGTGGTACATGGTGTATATAGAGTGGTACATAGAGTATATAGAGTAGTATATATAGTAGTACGTACTTCAGAAGGCCGTGCCAGTACAGCTGGGGCATCATGTGGGCCTTCATGTGGTACATGGTCCGTCTCTCTACACGCTGGTCCAAGGGGAACGTCTCCAGAGGCTGCATGTTGAAGTCAAACTCAGCCAGCATCACTGTGTTGTAGCTCGTTACCAGAGGACACGATGTGTAGCCGTCATACTGTAAATATATACATAAATATATATACACACACACATACAGTACAGTTACCAGAGGACACAATGTGTAGCCGTCATACTGTAAATATATACATAAATATATATACATAAATATATATACACACACACAGTACAGTTACCAGAGGACACAATGTGTAGCCGTCATACTGTAAATATATACATAAATATATACATAAATATATATACACACACCCACATACACACAGATCTGCATATAAGTTATAGGCTATGGAGCCGGCCACCTACTACCTACAGTAAGGGTCAGCAGTGGCTCAGGGGTAGAGTGGAGCCTCCAGTACCTACAGTAAGGGGCTCAGGGGTAGAGAGGAGCCTCCAGTACCTACAGTAAGGGGCTCAGGGGTAGAGTGGAGCCTCCAGTACCTACAGTAAGGGGCTCAGGGGTAGAGAGGAGCCTCCAGTACCTACAGTAAGGGGCTCAGGGGTAGAGTGGAGCCTCCAGTACCTACAGTAAGGGGCTCAGGGGTAGAGTGGAGCCTCCAGTACTTACAGTAAGGGGCTCAGGGGTAGAGTGGAGCCTCCAGTACCTACAGTAAGGGGCTCAGGGGTAGAGTGGAGCCTCCAGTACCTACAGTAAGGGGCTCAGGGGTAGAGTGGAGCCTCCAGTATCTACAAGGGGCTCAGGGGTAGAGTGGAGCCTCCAGTACCTACAGTAAGGGGCTCAGGGGTAGAGTGGAGCCTCCAGTACCTACAGTAAGGGGCTCAGGGTAGAGTGGAGCCTCCAGTACCTACAGTAAGGGGCTCAGGGGTAGAGTGGAGCCTCCAGTACCTACAGTAAGGGGCTCAGGGGTAGAGTGGAGCCTCCAGTACCTACAGTAAGGGGCTCAGGGGTAGAGTGGAGCCTCCAGTACCTACAGTAAGGGGCTCAGGGGTAGAGAGGAGCCTCCAGTACCTACAGTAAGGGGCTCAGGGGTAGAGAGGAGACTCCAGTACCTACAGTAAGGGGCTCAGGGGTAGAGAGGAGACTCCAGTACCTACAGTAAGGGGCTCAGGGGTAGAGAGGAGCCTCCAGTACCTACAGTAAGGGGCTCAGGGGTAGAGTGGAGCCTCCAGTACCTACAGTAAGGGGCTCAGGGGTAGAGTGGAGCCTCCAGTACCTACAGTAAGGGGCTCAGGGGTAGAGAGGAGCCTCCAGTACCTACAGTAAGGGGCTCAGGGGTAGAGTGGAGCCTCCAGTACCTACAGTAAGGGGCTCAGGGGTAGAGTGGAGCCTCCAGTACCTACAGTAAGGGGCTCAGGGGTAGAGTGGAGCCTCCAGTACCTACAGTAAGGGGCTCAGGGGTAGAGAGGAGCCTCCAGTACCTACAGTAAGGGGCTCAGGGGTAGAGTGGAGCCTCCAGTACCTACAGTAAGGGGCTCAGGGGTAGAGTGGAGCCTCCAGTACCTAAGGGGCAGCAGTGGCTCAGGGGTAGAGTGGAGCCGGCCAGCAACTGTACATCTGACCTCACTGACACCACATCAACTGTGCCGTATTAAGAAGCTCTGTTGTTTCAGCGCTTCTCGCCCTCAAGGTGTCTTACTGGTTAGTATTACTATGATATAACATATATTTATTAGTGTAGAAGGGAGTTCCAACCGTGCCTCTAGCCTATGGCAGGCCATGCTGGTGCATCTCAGAAGCAGGACAGGTCATGACGTGACGGTTATTAAACTAAGGGCCTAAATTGTCTGAGCTGATCCAGTGCCTTCTTTTTCGCATATATTTATTAGTATTACTATGATATAACATATATTTATTAGTATTACTATGATATAACATATATGTATTAGTATTACTATGATATAACATATATATGTATTAGTATTACTATGATATAACATATATATTTATTAGTATTACTATGATATAACATATATTTATTAGTATTACTATGATATAACATATATTTATTATAAAACATAAACCTTGGTATCTGGCGTCCTGTTGTCCAACACACTGCGGATAGTTCTGTCCAAGATGGCCGACTGTGCAGCTGAAAGAGAAATGTAACGTTACGAGAACATTGAAAATGGGATTCCACTTGTTTACCTGTATTACGGTAGTCTAACTAACCTGTATTACCTGTATTACGGTAGTCTAACTAACCTGTATTACATGTATTACGGTAGTCTAACTAACTTGTTTACCTGTATTACGGTAGTCTAACTAACCTGTATTACCTGTATTACGGTAGTCTAACTAACCTGTATTACATGTATTACGGTAGTCTAACTAACTTGTTTACCTGTATTACGGTAGTCTAACTAACCTGTATTACCTGTATTACGGTAGTCTAACTAACCTGTATTACCTGTATTACGGTAGTCTAACTAACTTGTTTACCTGTATTACGGTAGTCTAACTAACCTGTATTACCTGTATTACGGTAGTCTAACTAACTTGTTTACCTGTATTACGGTAGTCTAACTAACCTGTATTACCTGTATTACGGTAGTCTAACTAACCTGTATTACATGTATTACGGTAGTCTAACTAACCTGTACATTACATTACATTACAGTCATTTAGCAGACGCTTTTATCCAAAGCGACTTACAATAAGTGTATTCAACATAGGTAGGGAACAAAAACTACTAATCACCAGAAGTCTTTAGTGCATTTTCTGCAAAAACAAGCATCCAAGAGTATACCTAGTGCTAAGGTAAAAGTGCAATATATCAGCTACCTATTTCCTTAAACAGATGAGACAAAATAGCTAAATCAAATGAGCATGAGCTAAAACAATTAAGTGTATCGACTAAACAAGATCCAATAAACAATACAACAATAGAAAACAAGCGTTCGTACAACTAGTTAACAACAAGTAGGTCAGGCAGAGAGGAAGGGTAGTGTTTCCTGAAGAGGTGGGTTTTCAACCTGCGGCGAAATATGGGCAGTGACTCTGCTGTCCTAACATCAGTGGGAAGTTCATTCCACCACTGTGGGGCCAGAACAGAAAAGAGTCGTGACCGTGTGGATCGGCCAGAAGGACCCTTGAGTGACGAGGCAATCAGGTAAACAGGTAAACAAGTTAGTTAGACTACCTGTATTACGGTAGTCTAACTAACTTGTTTACCTGTATTACGGTAGTCTAACTAACCTGTATTACCTGTATTACGGTAGTCTAACTAACTTGTTTACCTGTATTACGGTAGTCTAACTAACCTGTATTACCTGTATTACGGTAGTCTAACTAACCTGTATTACCTGTATTACGGTAGTCTAACTAACCTGTATTACCTGTATTACGGTAGTCTAACTAACCTGTATTACCTGTATTACGGTAGTCTAACTAACCTGTATTACCTGTATTACGGTAGTCTAACTAACTTGTTTACCTGTATTACGGTAGTCTAACTAACCTGTATTACGGTAGTCTAACTAACCTGTATTACCTGTATTACGGTAGTCTAACTAACCTGTATTACCTGTATTACGGTAGTCTAACTAACCTGTATTACCTGTATTACGGTAGTCTAACTAACCTGTATTACCTGTATTACGGTAGTCTAACTAACTTGTTTACCTGTATTACGGTAGTCTAACTAACCTGTATTACCTGTATTACGGTAGTCTAACTAACTTGTTTACCTGTATTACGATAGTCTAAAGGTGGCCTTACACTAGCCGATAATCGGGCATTTGAAATCTGACAGCACCACACACTACAGGATAATCGGAGCGGGGCCGAGCAAATATCAAACATTCTTGATGTTGATCGGGCCGATCCCGATCGCGCGCGGGGGGTGCGCGATTGAGTCGGGCACCCCCCGAGCGTCAAAAATGCCCGATTATCGGCTAGTGTAAGGCCACCTTAACTAACCTGTATTACCTGTATTACGGTAGTCTAACTAACCTGTATTACGGTAGCCTAACTCTAACCTGGGTTGGTAGGTTGAACGTAGTGACATCATGGTAGGTTGAGCTGTTTAGCGTGACAAAGGTTATATTCAGTTTGAGTAAATGTAACGTTTGTTCTTGTTGATATTTAGTGGTGGTTCTGCTGTGAAGCTGTGCTGGTCCTGACTGTACTGGGGGCGTGGTCCTGACCATAGGACTTACTGGGGGCGTGGTCCTGACTGTACTGGGGGCGTGGTCCTGACCATAGGAGTTACTGAGGGTGTGGTCCTGACTGTACTGGGGGCGTGGTCCTGACCATAGGACTTACTGGGGGTGTGGTCCTGACTGTACTGGGGGCGTGGTCCTGACCATAGGACTTACTGGGGGTGTGGTCCTGACTGTACTGGGGGCGTGGTCCTGACCATAGGACTTACTGGGGGTGTGGTCCTGACTGTACTGGGGGCGTGGTCCTGACTGTACTGGGGGCGTGGTCCTGACTGTACTGGGGGCGTGGTCCTGACCATAGGAGTTACTGAGGGCGTGGTCCTGACTGTACTGGGGGCGTGGTCCTGACTGTACTGGGGGCGTGGTCCTGACTGTACTGGGGGCGTGGTCCTGACCATAGGAGTTACTGAGGGCGTGGTCCTGACTGTACTGGGGGTGTGGTCCTGACTGTACTGGGGGCGTGGTCCTGACTGTACTGGGGGCGTGGTCCTGACTGTACTGGGGGCGTGGTCCTGACTGTACTGGGGCGTGGTCCTGGCTGTACTGGGGGCGTGGTCCTGACTGTACTGGGGCGTGGTCCTGGCTGTACTGGGGGTGTGGTCCTGACTGTACTGGGGCGTGGTCCTGGCTGTACTGGGGGTGTGGTCCTGACTACTGGGGCGTGGTCCTGGCTGTACTGGGGGCGTGGTCCTGACTGTACTGGGGGTGTGGTCCTGACTGTACTGGGGGCGTTGTCCTGACTGTACTGGGGGCGTGGTCCTGGCTGTACTGGGGGCGTGGTCCTGACTCTACTGGGGGTGTGGTCCTGACTCTACTGGGGGCGTGGTCCTGACTGTACTGGGGGTGTGGTCCTGACTGTACTGGGGGCATGGTCCTGACTGTACTGGGGGCGTGGTCCTGACTGTACTGGGGGCGTGGTCCTGACTGTACTGGGGGCGTGGTCCTGGCTGTACTGGGGGCGTGGTCCTGACTGTACTGGGGGTGTGGTCCTGACTGTACTGGGGGCATGGTCCTGACTGTACTAACCCTAACCCTTAAAAAAGGTCAGTAGTGACTTCTTAGTAGTGGCTGTCATGCTTTTAACAGAGTTAGAATTGTGCTAAGACACCCGACTCGGCCCGAATCCAAATCTGTGCCCCCCCACCTGGAAACAAAGTTAGGCCCCTGGTGTGTGATGGATCCTAGATGTGGTTGGAAGCTGCGCTGGTCGACTGACTGAATAAACACACAATCCAATCCAATCCAACTTTATTTATAGAGCACGTTTAAAAACAACAGAGTTGACCAAAGTGCTTTACATAACATAACAAAAAACACAAATAAAAGTGCACACAATCGTCAAAAACATATTATAGAGATACAAATATACAGGGTGGAGAAAAACAAAACAAACAATAAAACAAAAGATAAAAAAAAAAAAATTACTCACTCTGGGGTAAAAGCTTGGGAATAAAAAAGTGTTTTAAGACAGGATTTAAAAATAGGGATAGAGGGGGACAGTTTTACAGAGAGGGGGAGTTCATTCCACAGTTTAGGGGCAGCTACGGAAAAGGCACGATCTCCCCTAAGTCTCAGTTTTGCCTTTGGGACCTCCAGCAGAAGTTTGTTTGCTGATCTCAATGATCTTTCTGGGACATACAATTTTAAAAGATCTGAAATATAGGGAGGTGCTAGCCCATTAAGGGATTTAAAAACAAACAATAAAATCTTAAACTTAATCCTAAAACAAACAGGGAGCCAGTGCAGTGAAGCTAAAATGGGGGAAATGTGGTCACGCCTTCTTGTACCTGTCAGAAGGCGTGCAGCAGCATTCTGCACTAGTTGCAATCTATAAATGCAGCCCTGGCTAGCCCCAACATAAAGTGCATTGCAGTAATCCAGGCGGGTAGTGATAAAAGCATGTATGACTTTTTCAAAATCTAAAAAAGTTAAAAAAGGCTTCACCTTAGATAAAATCCTGAGCTGGAAAAAAGCTGATTTTAAAACTAAATTCACCTGTTTATCCATTAAAAAATCACTGTCCATTCTTACACCAAGGTTGGTTACGGTGGGTTTAATGTATTGTGCCAGGGGGCCGAGGTCCACTTCGGACATATTTGCAGCAAGACTGGGTTTAAAAATCATAATCTCTGTTTTGCTCTCATTCAAATTTAAAAAATGTAAAGCCATCCAGGCTTTAATGTCATCCAGACATTCCAGGAGTTGGCTTGGACACACACAGACTGTGTGTGTGTGTGTGTGTGTGTGTGTGTGTGTGTGTGTGTGTGTGTGTGTGTGTGTGTGTGTGTGTGACACAAGTCTCTTTAATGTTTATGTTGTACTATTACTAAAAAACAATCTAAAAATATAGCTGCAAGCAGCGATAAAGCGGGACCAAGATAGAAGAAGAACAATGCGCAATTAGAACAACATGCACAAATGAGACTGACGAGCTGAGTTGCCGGTGCCGGGATTTGAACTCACAACCTTGTGGACCGAAGGCGGGGGCTATACTGACTGAGCTACACAGAGACAATCAGTGACTACATTGTAAACTGTAAAACCATTCAGTGATTTGGTAACAAGAAGGTGTGTCCTCATTTTGGGCATGTCTTTCCATTACCACAGTGTGTTTTCACGCACAGTTAAAGTGTGTGTGTGTGTTTAACATAAGGTGGCTATTATCACACCAGTCTTTAAAGTTATTGATCTCACTGATATAGCCCACAGGGCGTTCAACAATATGTACAAATAAGACTGACAAGCTGAGTTGTCAGTAGCTCGATTTGAACACACAACCTTGCGGTCCAAGGGCAAGAGCTCAACTGACTGAGCTACACGGAGACAATCAGTTACTCCATTGTTAACAGGAAAATCATTCAGTGTTAGTTCAGCATAAGTACTCAAACTTTAGTGTGTGTGTGTGTGTGTGTGTGTGTGTGCGTGCGCGCGCAATTTTCATTGGCTCATAAAAACATTTTTACTTAGGAAAAATGTGCTACGATTATTTGTCCGTATAGGTCCAAAGTTCACGTGTAGAAGTTTTCGTGCATTTTGAGCAAAGATTCTGGGAGGAGTTACATTTGAACTGTTTTTCATATAATTCAAAATGGCGGGTGATCTAAAGGTCAGAGGTCAAAAGTCAGAACCTTCCATTTCTCTCTAAAATCCTCGAGAAAGCAGTCGCCAAACAGTTATGTGACTTTCTACATAATAACAATATATTCGAAGGCTTTCAGTCAGGCTTCAGAGCTAACCACAGCACTGAGACGGCATTGCTGAGAGTTTCAAATGACCTCCTGACTGCAGCAGATAATAACCTCCTCTCTGTACTGGTATTGCTGGACCTTAGTGCTGCATTCGACACTATTGACCACCACATCCTGCTACAGAGACTGGAGCACCTGGTTGGCATCAAGGATGTCGCACTGAAATGGTTCGAGTCCTATCTGTCTGACCGATTTCAGTTTGTTAATGTCAATGATGGATCCTCAACACGTGAAAAGGTCAAATACGGAGTTCCACAAGGCTCTGTGCTTGGACCAATACTTTTCTCTTTATATATGCTCCCTCTGGGTAACATCATCAGGGAACACTCTATAGATTTCCACTGTTACGCGGACGACACTCAACTATATCTATCGATGAAACCGAACGAAACGGACCAACTAGTCAAACTTCAAGCATGTCTTAAAGACATAAAGAGTTGGATGACCCGTAATTACCTACTCCTCAACTCTGACAAAACGGAAGTTATCATTATTGGCCCTAAGCCCCTAAGAGACAAACTAGCCGAAGAGAACTTTTCCCTAGATGGCATTACCTTGGCCTCCAAGGCCACTGTAAAGAATCTGGGAGTTATCTTTGATCAAGATATGTCCTTCAAATCTCACATCAAACAAATCTCAAAGACTGCCTTTTTTCACCTGCGTAATATTGCAAAGGTTAGGCACATCCTGTCCAAAAATGACGCAGAAAAACTTGTCCACGCATTTGTTACCTCAAGGCTGGACTACTGCAACTCGCTATTGTCAGGCTGCCCAAGTAAGTCTCTGAAAAGCCTACAGCTAGTTCAAAATGCTGCGGCGTGTGTGCTGACAGGTACCAGAAGAAGAGACCATATCACTCCTTCACTGGCCTCTCTACACTGGCTCCCGGTTAAATACAGAATAGAGTTCAAAATTCTTCTCCTCACCTACAAAGCTCTCAATGGTCAGGCACCACAATATCTCAAAGAACTCATCGATCCCTACAAACCAAATAGAACAACAGTGCGTTTACAGTATGCAAAAATGCTTACTGTCCCAAAAATATCAAAAGTTACAATAGGAGGCAGGGCGTTTAGGTCCCAGGCACCTCAGCTGTGGAACCTTCTCCCGGCTTCGGTCCGTGGGGCTGACACGCTCTGCACATTCAAGACTAGGTTGAAAACCTTTCTCTACGACAAAGCCTATAGCTAGACTTGTCTCCAATACTCGCTCACCCGATAAAGTCATAAGGGTGAGAACTGAGTAAGGGGAACCTCCCACCAAACCCCGCACCTGTGTTGTGTGTCTGCTAAATACCATGATTGTACATTGTTTGTGTGGGTTTGTCTCCCAGCAGTGCTTGTAATATACACCGTATAGGCTCCAGTAAGGCCTGCCACTAACCCAACTCCTTCCCCGGAGTCTCTTTTTGTCCTCCACTTCGCAGTTCTGTGGACCTCTAATATTAACCCCCAACTGACTGCCGAGTGTGACCGTGGACCAGGCCACTTCATGGAGCCCAGCAGTCTCCCAGCAGTGCTTGTAATATACACTGTATAGGCTCCAGTAAGGCCTGCCACTAACCCAACATCCGGGGAATCCTTCCCCGGAGTCTCTTTTTGTCCTCCACTTCGCAGTTCCGTGGACCTCTAATATTAACCCCTAACTGACTGCCGAGTGTGACCGTGGACCAGGCCACTTCATGGAGCCCACCAGAAGTGTGACCGTGGACCCGGCCTCACAGTGCACGACCTGGACCAGATGTGGACCAGGCCCCTCCATGGAGCCCACCCTGTCTATCTCTCCTCTATTCTTTCTTCCTATTCCCCTCTACCCCCCCCCCCCCCCCCTCTCCCCCGACACGGTCGAGGCAGATGGCCGCCCACCCTAGAGTCGGGTTCTGCCTGACGTTTCTTCCTAAAGGGGAGTTTTTTGTTACCATTGTCGTAATATTGCTTGCTCTGGGTGGATCTTTGTTGGTTGTAAAGTGTCTTGAGACAACTTGTTGTGATTTGACACTTTAATAAAATTGAATTGAATTGAACACGAAAGTTGTTCGGCATGAGGAGACACATATGTGTATCAAAGTGTCATGAGATATGCACGTTCAAAGTTTGCAAGTTTGCAAGTTTTGCATCAATTGAGTGCTATAGCGCCACCATTTGGCCAATCATGATGGGCTTCGCATAGTCACCGTTTGGCATGGTCCTCTATCATGTTGACAAGTTTTGCGAAAACCGACTGCACGGTTCAGTCAGAACAGCTATTTTTGGCGGAAGGAGAAGGAGAAGAAGTACTGATCATATAATTAAAAATGGCGGGTGATCTATGGACTGAAGCCAATAGAAGTCTATGTAGGAGAGCCTCCATTGGACTGAAGCCAATAGAAGTCTATGTAGGAGAGCCGCCATTGGACTGAAGCCAATAGAAGTCTATGTAGGAGAGCCGCCATTGGACTGAAGCCAATAGAAGTCTATGTAGGAGAGCCTCCATTGGACTGAAGCCAATAGAAGTCTATGTAGGAGAGCCTCCATTGGACTGAAGCCAATAGAAGTCTATGTAGGAGAGCCTCCATTGGACTGAAGCCAATAGAAGTCTATGTAGGAGAGCCTCCATTCAGTATTTTAGCTGTGACGTGAGCGCGAGCACGTGAGATACTTCCGGGTCCTACTTTTGTGTCCCCATATACGCTTTTGTGTCCCCATAGAGTTATACTGTGACGCTCCGTCGGACTAAATCTGAGACGAAAACAACCACGAAAGTCTCATTTTACCGCTTTCCTCGCAACAACAAAGCTGCGCTGCTCTCCCAAATCTGGCTGTGACAGGCCGTCTGCCCCACACGGAATAATATCGCCATTTTATTTCATTGTGTCAACTAAATCCTCATTAATGCAAACTAGATTCAACATACTCAAGCCTGCAAACATTCTAAATATGCCCCTGAAATATTTTACTGAGCAAATGGACTGTTACCACCTTCAATAATAATGATAATAATAGTCTTTATTGTCTCCACATCATATTTTTTTTTGTCATGGAATCTTGTACAAAACATTAATAATTCTACTCGAGTTGGAAGCATTAAGACCCATTTTAACCCTCAATGGCTTCCTTTCTGAAAAATAACGTCATTGTAAAAAGATTCACGCGTTTAGATATTCTATTTACAATGAGATGCGGACGGGAGCTGGTGCCACTTGGACCCGGACGTAACGTAGCACTACAAAATGACGTCGGACTTAAATACTGAATTGGACTGAAGCCCCATGAAGTGAACGCAGTTTGTGTAACTCTGTCTATATCTAAGGCTCTTCTTTCTATATCCACAGTCCTCCTCCTGTCCAGCTTTGAGGATGTGTGTAAACACACCCTACCTACCTATTAGGTAGGTTACAGGGTAGGGTACATGCCTATAGGGTACATACCTACAGCAGCAGCGGTCTTGGCCGTTGGAACGTTGGTACAATCTCCGATTCCAAAGACGTTTGGGAAACGTTTATGTTGGAGAGTCTCTTTGTTGACGTCCAGCCAGCCGGCCTCGTCAGCCAATGAGCTGCCTTTGATCACCGCACTGGGTCCCATTGGTGGGGTGACATGCAGCATCTCGTACTGATGGAGAAAATATACAATGATCCCATTGGTGGGGTGACATGATTCATCTCATAGTCATACTGATGATCCCATTGGTGGGTTAGTGTTATTACATTATAAATAGGGATGTCCTTATACCCTTTTGTTCATTCCGATCCGATCCCGATACCACGATTTCTGTGTTAGCCGATAACGATACCGAATAACGATTCCGGAGAATAATATTTATAATAATAATAAAAGAAAAAGTATCTTATTTTGAAGTCCACCGACCGGGAATAGTGTTTATAGATATCTAGCTATATATCTGGTGTTGTGTTTATAGCAGACTCCTCACTCAAATGTGCACTTGCAGTTTGGGCAACTCCAAAGCAAACTCCACACGCCCCAAATTTTTATTTACCTGCCATAGTGTCAACCCCTTCCTTACCCCTGTGTGGGATCGCTGGTTAGACTGGCATAGTGTCAACCCCTTACCCCTGTGTGGGATCAATGGTTAGACTGGAATAGTGTCAACCCCTTACCGCTGTGTCTGGTTAGACTGGCATAGTGTCAACCCCTTACCCCTGTGTGGGATCGCTGGTTAGACTGGCATAGTGTCAACCCCTTACCCCTGTGTGGGATCGCTGGTTAGACTGGCATAGTGTCAACCCCTTACCCCTGTGTGCGATCACTGGTTAGACTGGCATAGTGTCGACCCCTTACCCCTGTGTGGGATCACTGGTTAGACTGGCATAGTGTCGACCCCTTACCCCTGTGTGGGATCACTGGTTAGACTGGCATAGTGTCGACCCCTTCCTTACCCATGTGTGGGATCGCTGGTTAGACTGGCATAGTGTCGACCCCTTACCCCTGTGTGGGATCACTGGTTAGACTGGCATAGTGTCGACCCCTTCCTTACCCATGTGTGGGATCGCTGGTTAGACTGGCATAGTGTCGACCCCTTACCCCTGTGTGGGATCACTGGTTAGACTGGCATAGTGTCGACCCCTTCCTTACCCCTGTGTGGGATCGCTGGTTAGACTGGCATATTCGCCGATACCGATATGACCCGATATGACAAATAAGGGCCGATCCGATACTTTTCCGATACCGACACAGTATCGGGACACTCCACTCTACCCCTGAGCCCCTTACTGTAGGTACTGGAGGCTCCACTCTACCCCTGAGCCCCTTACTGTAGGTACTGGAGGCTCCTCTCTACCCCTGAGCCCCTTACTGTAGGTACTGGAGGCTCCACTCTACCCTGAGCCCCTTACTGTAGGTACTGGAGGCTCCACTCTACCCCTGAGCCCCTTACTGTAGGTACTGGAGGCTCCACTCTACCCCTGAGCCCCTTACTGTAGGTACTGGAGGCTCCACTCTACCCCTGAGCCCCCTTACTGTAGGTACTGGAGGCTCCTCTCTACCCTGAGCCCCTTACTGTAGGTACTGGAGGCTCCTCTCTACCCCTGAGCCCCTT
>NW_027638165.1:30000-42500 GCF_951216825.1 Electrona antarctica
TGCAGTACTTCCGCCAGTTTGTGTCCAAAGACATGATTGACTCTCTCACAACGAACACAAACATTTACAGCCTTCAAACAAAAGGAACATCAGTCAACACAAGTCCAAAAGAAATTGAGCAAATGTTGGGGATGTATCTGAGAATGGGCATTTCTCAAATGAATGGATGCCGGATGTACTGGGAAGCAGACACACGAAACGCGGCTGTAGCTGATGTGATGCCACGCAACCGATTTCAGTCTTTGTTGACCTCGTTACATCTGGTTGACAACTTGACCGTGCCAGAGAAGGACAAGAAGGACAAACTCTGGAAACTCCGACCATGGCTGGATTTGTTCAGAGAGAAGTGCCTACAGGTGGTTCCAGAAGAGCACAACTCTGTGGATGAGATGATGATTCCATTCAAGGGAAGATTCAGTTCCATCAAGCAGTACATGAGAGGCAAGCCACACCCCTGGGGCTTCAAAGTGTGGGTCAGAACAGGGATCAGTGGCGTCATCTGTGACTTTGACGTTATTGATCTCACTGATATACAGAGCCGGACTTACCGTTGGGCTAGGGTGGGCTGAAGCCCGGGGGCCCCCGACTAGGGGGGCCCCAAAAAAAAAAAAAAAAAAAAATATTTTTTTTTTTTTTTTTTTTTTAATTATAAAATTGTAAAGTGAAATCCAATTCAAGTGAAATGTGTGTATTGTTATTGTATTTAGTTGTATTATGGTTAAACCATTGAGAGCTTCTGCCTGCCTGCCTCTCTTTTTAGGGGCCTGGGTACCCCAAAATGAAAACAAAATAGCCCAAATTTTTTTCGGCCTCGCGGCTGCGCCGCTCGGCCAAATCGCGGGACGCGCGACTTCGCCGCGCGCCCCAAGGGGGGCCCTCAAATTTGCTCCAGCCCGGGGGCCCTCAGCAAGGTAAATCCGGCTCTGCTGATATAGCCCACAGGGCGTTCACCAATATGTACAAATAAGACTGACAAGCTGAGTTGTCAGTAGCTGGATTTGAACACACAACCTTGCGGTCCAAGGGCAAGAGCTCGACTGACTGAGCTACACGGAGACAATCAGTTACTCCATTGTTAACAGGAAAATCATTCAGTGTTAGTTCAGCATAAGTACTCAAACTTTAGTGTGTGTGTGTGTGTGTGCGTGCGCGCGCAGTTTTCATTGGCTCATAAAAACTTCATTTTTTCACTTAGAAAAAATGTGCTACGATTATTTGTCCGTATAGGTCCAAAGTTCACGTGTAGAAGTTTTCGTGCATTTTGAGCAAAGATTCTGGGAGGAGTTACATTTGAACTGTTTTTCATATAATTCAAAATGGCGGGTGATATAAAGGTCAGAGGTCAAAAGTCAGAACACGAAAGTTGTTCGGCATGAGGAGACACATATGTGTATCAAAGTGTCATTGCCAACGGTCAAACGGTTCATGAGCTATGCACGTTCAAAGTTAGCATTTTCAATTGAGCGCTATAGCGCCACCATTTGGCCAATCGTCTTGGGCTTCGCATATTCACCGTTTGGCATGGCCCTCTACCAGATTACCGCGTTTCGCGAAAACCGACTGCACCATTCAGTCAGAACAGCTATTTTTGGCGGAAGAAGAAGAAGGAGAAGAAGGAGAAGAAAAATAAACACAAAAACAATAAGTGACCAAGAAGTCACTGCGTGACTTCTTGGTCCCTAATAATAAACAACACGATGTTGGCCTGGGTCCTACGGCCTGTCTGTTTAATAATAATAATAACATGAATGGGTCCTACGGCCTGTCTGTTTAATAATAATAATAACATGAATGGGTCCTACGGCCTGTCTGTTTAATAATAATAATAACATGAATGGGTCCTACGGCCTGTCTGTTTAATAATAATCATAATAATAAACAACACGATGTTGGCCTGGGCCCTACAACCTGTCTGTAAATACAACAATAACATTAATAATAATAACCAACTTGCGTTTTGCACTGAGTCCTAGAGCTCTCTGCTGTCTGTCTGGGTACGACTGCTGCTCTGAGTCCTAGAGCTCTGTCTGGGTACGACTGCTGCTCTGAGTCCTAGAACTCTCTGCTGTCTGTCTGGGTACGACTGCTGCTCTGAGTCCTAGAGCTGTCTGCTGTCTAGGTACGACTGCTGCTCTGAGTCCTAGAGCTCTGTCTGGGTACGACTGCTGCTCTGAGTCCTAGAGCTCTGTCTGGGTACGACTGCTGCTCTGAGTCCTAGAGCTGTCTGCTGTCTAGGTACGACTGCTGCTCTGAGTCCTAGAGCTCTGTCTGGGTACGACTGCTGCTCTGAGTCCTAGAGCTATCTGCTGTCTGGGTACGACTGCTGCTCTGAGTCCTAGAGCTCTGTCTGGGTACGACTGCTGCTCTGAGTCCTAGAGCTATCTGCTGTCTGGGTACGACTGCTGCTCTGAGTCCTAGAGCTCTGTCTGGGTACGACTGCTGCTCTGAGTCCTAGAGCTCTCTGCTGTCTGTCTGGGTATGACTGCTGCTCTGAGTCCTAGAGCTCTGTCTGGGTACGACTGCTGCTCTCAGTCCTAGAGCTATCTGCTGTCTGGGTACGACTGCTGCTCTGAGTCCTAGAGCTGTCTGCTGTCTAGGTACGACTGCTGCTCTGAGTCCTAGAGCTCTGTCTGGGTACGACTGCTGCTCTGAGTCCTAGAGCTATCTGCTGTCTGGGTACGACTGCTGCTCTGAGTCCTAGAGCTCTGTCTGGGTACGACTGCTGCTCTGAGTCCTAGAGCTATCCGCTGTCTGTCTGGGTACGACTGCTGCTCTAAGTCCTAGTCCTAAATACCTTTCTCAGGAAGACGTCCGTGAGGTTAAGGTTAGTGTTTAGGGTTTAGGGTTTAGAGGTAAAGACCTTTCTGAGGAAGACGTCCGTGAGGTTAAGGTTAGTGTTTAGGGTTTAGGGTTTAGAGGTAAAGACCTTTCTGAGGAAGACGTCCGTGAGGTTAAGGTTAGTGGTTAGGGTTTAGGGTTTAGAGGTAAAGACCTTTCTGAGGAAGACGTCCGTGAGGTTAAGGTTAGTGGTTAGGGTTTAGGGTTTAGAGGTAAAGACCTTTCTCAGGAAGACGTCCGTGAGGTTAAGGTTAGTGGTTAGGGTTTAGGGTTTAGAGGTAAAGACCTTTCTGAGGAAGACGTCCGTGAGGTTAAGGTTAGTGTTTAGGGTTTAGGGTTTAGAGGTAAAGACCTTTCTGAGGAAGACGTCCGTGAGGTTAAGGTTAAGATTTGGTTAGAGGTAAATAAAGACCTTTCTCAGGAAGGCGTCTGTGAGGTTAAGGTTAAGATTTGGTTAGAGGTAAATAAAGACCTTTCTCAGGAAGACGTCCGTGAGGTTAAGGTTAAGATTTGGTTAGAGGTAAATAAAGACCTTTCTCAGGAAGGCGTCTGTGAGGTAGGCGATCTTCTGCGGCGCTCCAGCACATTTGACGGGCGTGTTGGGGAAGGAGAAGACGGCGTTTCCTTCCCTGAAATCCTGCAGAGCTCTCCACGTCTTCTCCACCGTCTGGACCGAGTAGTTGGAGCCGATCTTTGGATGTTCAAACGCCTCGGGAAGACCTTTGATCTGTTATAACATTATAACAACATTATAGCAACATAACATTATAATGATGTTCAAACGCCTCGGGAAGACCTTTGATCTGTTATAACATTATAATATATAACCTTAACATTAGGTTAACATTATAACAACATTATAACAACATTATAACATAACGTATATAACCTTAACGCCCAGCGCTCAAGACGGAGATTGATCAAAACGACGGAGATTATTGATATCAAAACCGATCGCTCGTCTGTTGCGCAACATCCAATGTTATTTTCCGGTCCGTCGCTAAATGTGCGCCGCTGCTATAAATCGCTGGGCGCTATGATTTAATGGATTAAATAACCGGGCGTTTGGGGTGTTAACATTTTAACATTATAACCTTACCTTCTCATAATGCAGCTGCAGACCCAGAGCTACTATCAGATACTCATATGAAATCTGTTGGAAGAGTTTCATATTAGTTATCTATTACAGCACCTTTAAATAGATCGATCAATGACTCCATGATGCCACCAGATATTTTGATAGTGTTTATGATGACAGTTTAATGGTTTTAATAACTGGTGACAGTAAACATGAATTAATGGTTTTAAGAACAGCTGATGAGAGTAAACATGAATTAATGGTTTTATAAGAACAGCTGATGAGAGTAAACATGAATGAATGGTTTTAAGAACAGCTGATGAGAGTAAACATGAATTAATGGTTTTAAGAACAGCTGATGAGAGTAAACATTAATTAATGGTTTTAAGAACAGCTGTAAACATGAATTAATGGTTTTAAGAACAGCTGATGAGAGTAAACATGAATGAATGGTTTTAAGAACAGCTGATGAGAGTAAACATGAATTAATGGTTTTAAGAACAGCTGATGAGAGTAAACATGAATTAATGGTTTTAAGAACAGCTGATGAGAGTAAACATTAATTAATGGTTTTAAGAACAGCTGTAAACATGAATTAATGGTTTTAAGAACAGCTGATGAGAGTAAACATGAATTAATGGTTTTAAGAACAGCTGATGAGAGTAAACATGAATTAATGGTTTTAAGAACAGCTGATGAGAGTAAACATGAATTAATGGTTTTAAGAACAGCTGATGACAATAAACATGAATTAATGGTTTTAAGAACAGCTGATGAGAGTAAACATGAATTAATGGTTTTAAGAACAGCTGATGACAGTAAACTTACTTCCATTCCGTCGTTTGTTCGGACTGTGTTCTTTTGGGGGTTAATTTCCTCCACTCTGGATTTGATCCACTTCACTCCAGACGGGACGACGCTGGCAGTGGAGCGACCGGAAGAACTCACAGTCTTAGCACCGGCGCCCACTAGTGTCCAAATGGGCTGGTAGTAGTGCATCTATAAGGTAAAATAAATATGTCCATATATGGGCATCTATAAGGTCTAATAATAAAATAAATAACAACTAGTACCACAGCCAATGTTAAACTTACTTCACTGGACTCCACCACATCCAATGTTAAACTTACTTCGCTGGACTCCACCACAGCAAATGTTAAACTAATGTTAAACTTACTTCGCTGGGCTCCACCACAGCCAATGTTAAACTAATGTTAAACTTACTTCGCTGGACTCCACCACAGCCAATGTTAAACTTACTTCACTGGACTCCACCACAGCCAATGTTAAACTTACTTCCCTGTACTCCACCACAGCCAATGTTAAACTTACTTCGCTGGACTCCACCACAGCCAATGTTAAACTTACTTCGCTGGACTCCACCACATCCAATGTTAAACTTACTTCGCTGGACTCCACCACAGCCAATGTTGAACTAATGTTGAACTTACTTCGCTGGACTCCACCACAGCCAATGTTAAACTAATGTTAAACTTACTTCACTGGGCTCCACCACAGCCAATGTTAAACTTACTTCGCTGGACTCCACCACAGCCAATGTTAAACTTACTTCGCTGGACTTACTCCACCACAGCCAATGTTAAACTTACTTCGCTGGACTCCACCACAGCCAATGTTAAACTAATGTTAAACTTACTTCGCTGGGCTCCACCACAGCCAATGTTAAACTAATGTTAAACTTACTTCGCTGGACTCCACCACAGCCAATGTTAAACTTACTTCGCTGGACTCCACCACAGCCAATATTAAACTAATGTTAAACTTACTTCGCTGGACTCCACCACAGCCAATGTTAAACTTACTTCGCTGGGCTCCACCACCGCCACATGCTCCGCTCCCAGCCTCCTCTTCATTCTGGAGCTCATGGTGATTCCTCCACTTCCTCCTCCCAGAACCAAACATCTGTAATGTTCTGAAGGCCTCGTGCAGACCGACCTGCTGTTGCAGACCGACCTGCTGCTGCAGACCGACCCCAGGTGTCTCAAACGGTTCAACGCAGCCATTCTGTACTGAGACATGGAGAAGAAGAATGTATTAGTTATTGATTCACACAATAAAAACAGTAGCCTACATAATGAAAACCCAAGTAGAGCTTATAGAGGGTATGCGCGTGACATCATCATCATACCAGGAAGTTATGCAGGAACTACTGAGTGGCAAAACACTACTTTCTGGCCTTGACAGCCCAATGAGTCCATACATCCACACAGAAAAGTCCTGTGTGATTGCATTAAACAACGTTAAATAATGTTAAACTCACTTTGCCACTCACATTATGCATGCGCATACCCTCTATACAAGGCTACAAGGTTCATTCTCACCTAAAATAATAAACAAGTATAGTAAGTAGTAAACTATTCTTCTATTCTTCCACCTCCCGGAGGAGACAACATCCACACCCAGGACATTAAGAAACCTGGTGCCACAGGGCTCTGTCCTCTCACCACATAAACGGGGTGCCACAGGGCTCTGTCCTCTCACCACATAAACGGGGTGCCACAGGGCTCTGTCCTCTCACCACTGCTGTTCTGTTCAACATTTACATCTGTCACCTCCCGGAGACAACATGCTGCGTCCACCAACATGGTCAGCAGTGGAAGAGGGTCTCAACCTGGACACGAGCACCTTGAAGAGGGTCTCAACCTGGACACGAGCACCTTGAAGAGGGTCTCAACCTGGACACGAGCACCTTGAAGAGGGTCTCAACCTGGACACGAGCACCTTGAAGAGGGTCTCAACCTGGACACGAGCACCTTGAAGAGGGTCTCAACCTGGACACGAGCACCTTGAAGAGGGTCTCAACCTGGACACGAGCACCTTGAAGAGGGTCTCAACCTGGACACGAGCACCTTGAAGAGGGTCTCAACCTGGTCACGAGCACCTTGAAGAGGGTCTCAACCTGGACACGAGCACCTTGAAGAGGGTCTCAACCTGGACACGAGCACCTTGAAGAGGGTCTCAACCTGGTCCGTCGACAACAAGCGTCTAGACTAGAGTACCAACTAGCCCCCATGTAGCAGGCAGTGAGGCCTGGCAGACAGACAGACAGACAGGTATATGAAGGAGTGGGGCCTGGCAGACAGACAGGCAGACAGACAGGCAGGTCTATGAAGGAGTGAGGCCTGGCAGACAGACAGGCAGGCAGACAGACAGGTATATCCCACCCTCTCACAGTGAAGAGTGCCGGTCGTCCTGGGTCCCCCTTGCCACCGGATCCCACCCTCTCACAGTGAAGAGTGCCGGTCGTCCTGGGTCCCCCTTGCCACCGGATCCCACCCTCTCACAGTGAAGAGTGCCGGTCGTCCTGGGTCCCCCTTGCCACCGGATCCCACCCTCTCACAGTGAAGAGTGCCGGTCGTCCTGGGTCCCCCTTGCCACCGGATCCCCCTTGCCACCGGATCCCACCCTCTCACAGTGAAGAGTGCCAGTCGTCCTGGGTCCCCCTTGCCACCGGATCCCACCCTCTCACAGTGAAGAGTGCCGGTCGTCCTGGAACCCCTTGCCACCGGATCCCACCCTCTCACAGTGAAGAGTGCCGGTCGTCCTGGGTCCCCCTTGCCACCGGATCCCACCCTCTCAGAGTGCCGGTCGTCCTGGGTCCCCCTTGCCACCGGATCCCACCCTCTCACAGTGAAGAGTGCCGGTCGTCCTGGGTCCCCCTTGCCACCGGATCCCACCCTCTCAGAGTGCCAGTCGTCCTGGGTCCCCCTTGCCACCGGATCCCACCCTCTCACAGTGAAGAGTGCCGGTCGTCCTGGGTCCCCCTTGCCACCGGATCCCACCCTCTCACAGTGAAGTAGTGCTGCTAGGACCCCCAGCAGCACCCTAAATAACCTCTATGCGCAGGTATCCATCTCTACCTCGGTGAGACCAGTAAGCATGTGTGTGTGTGTGTGTGTGTGTGTGTGTGTGTGTGTGTGTGTGTGTGTGTGTGTGTGTGTGTGTGTGTGTGTGTGTGTGTGTGTGTGTGTGTGAGTGAGCACGCACACACGCACACACAGCATAATGAGATTATTATAGATTATATTATAGACTATATATTATTTCATTGAGTGATGTTGGCTGCTGAGTCTCAGAACATACAGCATCTATTACTGTAATTCCTCAAACTCAAAGGTTATATTTACTTACGTTGTGGTGTTATAATATTAAGGTTATATATAATAAGGTTATATTTACTTACGTTGTGGTGTTATAATAAGGAGACTATATTGACTTAAGATACTCCCACTGATTACTGGAATAACTTGTAAGAATTTACTGGAAGAACAATATTGACTTAAGATACTTAAGAACTTGTGAGCAAACTGTACGGTAGCTTTTCCTCGTAAAGCCAATTGATTGATTATTGAGTAGTTTATCAGACAGAAATGTAAAAAAACAGCAACAGATGAAAAATAATAATAACATAGGCCTACTGTAGATTATAAACAGCTGTTAATTCTTCTTTGAATATTTTATTAGACAAAAGAAAAACAGCACAATGTACAGTCAGGCATGTTGGTCCAAAGGGATTTCAGAAGGAAGACCTTGTGGTCTTGTTTCCATTCTGCTGTCCTGCTGACCGGTGACATTAGGCCTGTTTTAAAGGAGGCCAGTGATTTGCTTGTTTTAAGGGAAGGGGGCGGGGCATTCCACACCTGAATAGCAGTGCTGCGGAAGGTGAATTTACCCATATTTGTTTTGTAAATTGGCAGCACCAGATCATTGTTGGTGCACCACTACCTCTAGTTCTGTGGCTGTGGGTGTCGCTCACTCTTTATTAAAGTAATCAGTCAAGTAAATGGGCATGGAGGGAATGGAGGGCACTGAGGGCATGGAGGGCATGGAGGGCACTGAGGGCATGGAGGGCACTGAGGGCATGGAGGGCACTGAGGGCATGGAGGGCATGGAGGGCACTGCGGGCATGGAGGGCACTGAGGGCATGGAGGGCACTGAGGGCACTGAGGGCATGGAGGGCACTGAGGGCATGGAGGGCATGGAGGGCACTGAGGGCATGGAGGGCACTGAGGTCATGGAGGGCACTGAGGGCACTGAGGGCATGGAGGGCACTGAGGGCACTGAGGGCATGGAGGGCACTGAGGGCATGGAGGGCACTGAGGGCACTGAGGGCATGGAGGGCATGGAGGGCACTGAGGGCATGGAGGGCATGGAGGGCACCGAGGGCACTGAGGGCATGGAGGGCACTGAGGGCATGGAGGGCATGGAGGGCACTGAGGGCATGGAGGGCACTGAGGGCATGGAGGGCACCGAGGGCATGGAGGGCACTGAGGTCATGGAGGGCACTGAGGTCATGGAGGGCACTGAGGTCATGGAGGGCACGGAGGGCACTGAGGACATTGAGGGCACTGAGGTCATGGAGGGCATGGAGGGCACTGAGGGCATGGAGGGCACTGAGGTCATGGAGGGCACTGAGGGCATGGAGGGCACTGAGGGCATGGAGGGCACTGAGGGCATGGAGGGCACTGAGGTCATGGAGGGCACTGAGGGCATGGAGGGCACTGAGGTCATGGAGGGCACTGAGGGCATGGAGGGCACTGAGGTCATGGAGGGCACTGAGGGCATGGAGGGCACTGAGGTCATGGAGGGCACTGAGGGCATGGAGGGCACTGAGGTCATGGAGGGCACTGAGGGCATGGAGGGCACTGAGGGCATGGAGGGCATGGAGGGCACTGAGGGCACTGAGGTCATGGAGGGCATGGAGGGCACTGAGGGCATGGAGGGCACTGAGGTCATGTAGGGCACTGAGGGCATGGAGGGCACTGAGGGCATGGAGGGCATGGAGGGCAGAGCTGCATGTACAATTTTGAATGTCAGACCCATTTTCAATTGTTTGACCCTGTCTTCTACCCGGAGCCAGCCAATGATATCCAGATGCTCTGCATATCTAGGTGGGGCATTGGTCTCAGGCCGAGAAGAAGTCGAATTAGTTTGTTTTGGGGGATTTGAAGCTTATTCTTCTGTGCCTTTGAGATGTTAGAGAACCAGGATTAAAGCATAGTCAAAGATGGGCAGTATGAGTCACTGCTCCACCTGAGAGCCCTTTTGTTAACAAAAGAGGAAATTCTGCCCATGAATCTTGTCCTTTGATTTACTCTTTTGATCGCCCTTGTTGCCATGCTTTCACCTCACATGCTTATTGTCCAGGAAGGAGAGCCTCTTCAACCTGCTTTTTGTCTTGATCAACTAACCATGAAACCTGATAATAATATTCACATAGAATGCATTCACATAGTTATTCTATTTATAGTGACTCATAGGAATAGACTATGTGACAACCAGGTATAGTCTCGTGACCACCGGAGAGACGGGTGACAGCCGGAATGTAGACGGCACCCGGGTGAGCAGTATGGGTTAGCGCCCCAGCCTGTGTCCTCCATGAGGAGGTGAGCAGTATGGGTTAGCGCCCCGGCCTGTGTCCTCCGTGAGGAGGTGAGCAGTGTGGGTTAGCGCCCCGGCCTGTGTCCTCCGTGAGGAGGGGAGCAGTATGGGTTAGCGCCCCAGCCTGTGTCCTCCATGAGGAGGTGAGTAGTATGGGTTAGCGCCCCAGCCTGTGTCCTCCATGAGGAGGTGAGTAGTATGGGTTAGCGCCCCAGCCTGTGTCCTCCGTGAGGAGGTGAGTAGTATGGGTTAGCGCCCCAGCCTGTGTCCTCCATGAGGAGGTGAGCAGTATGGGTTAGTGTCCCAGCCTGTGTCCTCCATGAGGAGGTGAGCAGTATGGGTTAGCGCCCCAGCCTGTGTCCTCCATGAGGAGGTGAGCAGTATGGGTTAGCGCCCCAGCCTGTGTCCTCCATGAGGAGGTGAGCAGTATGGGTTAGCGCCCCAGCCTGTGTCCTCCATGAGGAGGTGAGTAGTATGGGTTAGCGCCCCGGCCTGTGTCCTCCATGAGGAGGTGAGCAGTATGGGTTAGTGTCCCAGCCTGTGTCCTCCATGAGGAGGTGAGCAGTATGGGTTAGCGCCCCAGCCTGTGTCCTCCATGAGGAGGTGAGCAGTATGGGTTAGTGTCCCAGCCTGTGTCCTCCATGAGGAGGTGAGCAGTATGGGTTAGTGTCCCAGCCTGTGTCCTCCATGAGGAGGTGAGCAGTATGGGTTAGTGTCCCAGCCTGTGTCCTCCATGAGGAGGTGAGCAGTGTGGGTTAGCGCCCCAGCCTGTGTCCTCCATGAGGAGGTGAGTACTAGTATGGGTTAGCGCCCCAGCCTGTGTCCTCCATGAGGAGGTGAGCAGTATGGGTTAGCGCCCCAGCCTGTGTCCTCCAGGGTGAGCAGTATGGGTTAGTGTCCCAGCCTGTGTCCTCCGTGAGGAGGTGAGCAGTGTGGGTTAACGCCCCAGCCTGTGTCCTCCATGAGGAGGTGAGCAGTATGGGTTAGCGCCCCGGCCTGTGTCCTCCGTGAGGAGGTGAGCAGTGTGGGTTAACGCCCCAGCCTGTGTCCTCCATGAGGAGGTGAGCAGTATGGGTTAGCGCCCCAGCCTGTGTCCTCCATGAGGAGGTGAGCAGTGTGGGTTAGCGCCCCAGCCTGTGTCCTCCATGAGGAGGTGAGCAGTGTGGGTTAGCGCCCCAGCCTGTGTCCTCCATGAGGAGCTGAGCAGTGTGGGTTAGCGCCCCAGCCTGTGTCCTCCATGAGGAGCTGAGCAGTGTGGGTTAGTGCCCCAGCCTGTGTCCTCCAGGGTGAGCAGTGTGGGTTAGTGCCCCAGCCTGTGTCCTCCATGAGGAGGTGAGCAGTGTGGGTTAGTGCCCCAGCCTGTGTCCTCCAGGGTGAGCAGTGTGGGTTAGTGCCCCAGCCTGTGTCCTCCATGAGGAGGTGAGCAGTGTGGGTTAGCGCCCCAGCCTGTGTCCTCCATGAGGAGGTGAGCAGTGTGGGTTAGCGCCCCAGCCTGTGTCCTCCATGAGGAGGTGAGCAGTATGGGTTAGCGCCCCAGCCTGTGTCCTCCGTGAGGAGGTGAGCAGTATGGGTTAGCGCCCCAGCCTGTGTCCTCCATGAGGAGGTGAGCAGTGTGGGTTAGCGCCCCAGCCTGTGTCCTCCATGAGGAGGTGAGCAGTATGGGTTAGCGCCCCAGCCTGTGTCCTCCATGAGGAGGTGAGTAGTATGGGTTAGCGCCCCAGCCTGTGTCCTCCATGAGGAGGTGAGCAGTATGGGTTAGCGCCCCAGCCTGTGTCCTCCAGGGTGAGCAGTGTGGGTTAGTGCCCCAGCCTGTGTCCTCCATGAGGAGGTGAGCAGTGTGGGTTAGCGCCCCAGCCTGTGTCCTCCATGAGGAGGTGAGCAGTATGGGTTAGCGCCCCAGCCTGTGTCCTCCATGAGGAGGTGAGTAGTATGGGTTAGCGCCCCAGCCTGTGTCCTCCATGAGGAGGTGAGCAGTATGGGTTAGCGCCCCAGCCTGTGTCCTCCAGGGTGAGCAGTGTGGGTTAGTGCCCCAGCCTGTGTCCTCCATGAGGAGGTGAGCAGTATGGGTTAGCGCCCCAGCCTGTGTCCTCCATGAGGAGGTGAGCAGTATGGGTTAGCGCCCCAGCCTGTGTCCTCCATGAGGAGGTGAGTAGTATGGGTTAGCGCCCCAGCCTGTGTCCTC
>NW_027638165.1:47500-63407 GCF_951216825.1 Electrona antarctica
AGTGTTCCTAGTGTTCCTAGTGTTCCTATGTAAAGTCTGTTCCTAGTGTTCCTATGTAAAGTCTGTTCCTAGTGTTCCTAGTGTTCCTATGTAAAGTCTGTTCCTAGTGTTCCTATGTAAAGTCTGTTCCTAGTGTTCCTAGTGTTCCTATGTAAAGTCTGTTCCTAGTGTTCCTATGTAAAGTCTGTTCCTAGTGTTCCTATGTAAAGTCTGTTCCTAGTGTTCCTAGTGTTCCTATGTAAAGTCTGTTCCTAGTGTTCCTATGTAAAGTCTGTTCCTAGTGTTCTGTTCCTAGTGTTCCTAGTGTTCCTAGTGTTCCTATGTAAAGTCTGTTCCTAGTGTTCCTATGTAAAGTCTGTTCCTAGTGTTCCTATGTAAAGTCTGTTCCTAGTGTTCCCATGTAAAGTCTGTTCCTAGTGTTCCTATGTAAAGTCTGTTCCTAGTGTTCCTATGTAAAGTCTGTTCCTAGTGTTCCTAGTGGTCCTATGTAAAGTCTGTTCCTAGTGTTCCTATGTAAAGTCTGTTCCTAGTGTTCCTAGTGTTCCTATGTAAAGTATGTTCCTAGTGGTCCTATGTAAAGTCTGTTCCTAGTGTTCCTATGTAAAGTCTGTTCCTAGTGTTCCTATGTAAAGTCTGTTCCTAGTGTTCCTATGTAAAGTCTGTTCCTAGTGTTCCTATGTAAAGTCTGTTCCTAGTGTTCCTAGTGTTCCTAGTGTTCCTATGTTCCTATGTAAAGTCTGTTCCTAGTGTTCCTAGTGTTCCTATGTTCCTATGTAAAGTCTGTTCCTAGTGTTCCTAGTGTTCCTAGTGTTCCTATGTAAAGTCTGTTCCTAGTGTTCCTATGTAAAGTCTGTTCCTAGTGTTCCTAGTGTTCCTAGTGTTCCTAGTGTTCTGTTCCTAGTGTTCCTAGTGTTCCTAGTGTTCCTATGTAAAGTCTGTTCCTAGTGTTCCTAGTGTTCCTAGTGTTCCTATGTAAAGTCTGTTCCTAGTGTTCCTAGTGTTCTTATGTAAAGTCTGTTCCTAGTGTTCCTAGTGTTCCTATGTAAAGTCTGTTCCTAGTGGTCCTATGTAAAGTCTGTTCCTAGTGTTCCTATGTAAAGTCTGTTCCTAGTGTTCCTATGTAAAGTCTGTTCCTAGTGTTCCTATGTAAAGTCTGTTCCTAGTGTTCCTATGTAAAGTCTGTTCCCAGTGTTCCTATGTAAAGTCTGTTCCTAGTGTTCCTAGTGTTCCTATGTAAAGTCTGTTCCTAGTGTTCCTATGTAAAGTCTGTTCCTAGTGTTCCTAGTGTTCCTAGTGTTCCTATGTAAAGTCTGTTCCTAGTGTTCCTAGTGTTCTGTTCCTAGTGTTCCTAGTGTTCTGTTCCTAGTGTTCCTATGTAAAGTCTGTTCCTAGTGTTCTGTTCCTAGTGTTCCTAGTGTTCCTAGTGTTCCTATGTAAAGTCTGTTCCTAGTGTTCTGTTCCTAGTGTTCCTAGTGTTCCTATGTAAAGTCTGTTCCTAGTGTTCCTATGTAAAGTCTGTTCCTAGTGTTCCTAGTGTTCCTATGTAAAGTCTGTTCCTAGTGTTCCTATGTAAAGTCTGTTCCTAGTGTTCCTATGTAAAGTCTGTTCCTAGTGTTCCTAGTGTTCCTAGTGTTCCTATGTAAAGCGCTTTGGGTATTTAGAAAAGCGCTATATAAATCTGAGCTATTATTATTATTATTATTATTATTATTATTATTATTATTATTATTATTATATTTCACAGTATGTAGAATGGGTACATTTCATTATATTTCACAGTATGTAGAATGGGTACATTTCATTATATTTCACAGTATGTAGAATGGGTACATTTCATTATATTTCACAGTATGTAGAATGGGTACATTTCATTGTATTTCACAGTATGTAGAATGGGTACATTTCATTGTATTTCACAGTATGTAGAATGGGTACATTTCATTATATTTCACAGTATGTAGAATGGGTACATTTCATTATATTTCACAGTATGTAGAATGGGTACATTTCATTATATTTCACAGTATGTAGAATGGGTACATTTCATTGTATTTCACAGTATGTAGAATGGGTACATTTCATTGTATTTCACAGTATGTAGAATGGGTACATTTCATTATATTTCACAGTATGTAGAATGGGTACATTTCATTGTATTTCACAGTATGTAGAATGGGTACATTTCATTGTATTTCACAGTATGTAGAATGGGTACATTTCATTGTATTTCACAGTATGTAGAATGGGTACATTTCATTGTATTTCACAGTATGTAGAATGGGTACATTTCATTATATTTCACAGTATGTAGAATGGGTACATTTCATTGTATTTCACAGTATGTAGAATGGGTACATTTCATTGTATTTCACAGTATGTAGAATGGGTACATTTCATTGTATTTCACAGTATGTAGAATGGGTACATTTCATTATATTTCACAGTATGTAGAATGGGTACATTTCATTGTATTTCACAGTATGTAGAATGGGTACATTTCATTATATTTCACAGTATGGAGAATGGGTACATTTCATTATATTTCACAGTAGAATGACTCTATAGGACCTGGCTAAGATGTATGCACTTCATTTAGGGTAATGTCAGCGGAGAATATCTCAACTGTTATCATTTTAAAATGGTACAGTAGTAGACCACAGTTATCATTTTAAGATGGTACAGTAGTACAATTTACAATTACAATTTAGGCATTTAGCAGACGCAAGGCAAGAACAAAAGTATGGGAATACATCACATATATAAAATGCATTTATCAAGAAACATGCGTAAGCTAAGAACATAACTAGAACATATCTATATAATGACACTATACATATTAACCGCTTCTACATAGTACTATATAAGTATGCTTATTATTATTACTATTATTATTATTATTATTATTATTATAGGTGTTAAGACTGCTCAGATAGTCTGTGGTAGATTTTACATTATTTGCTCTCATTTTAAGACCCATTTGCAAAAAAGTAAGCCAAATCTAGGCTTTGCTCCCATCCTGTGGTGTTAATGGATGGTTAATGGTTAATGGTTAATTTGGGTTTAAATCTACAGTCTATGATAAGAACAGAGAAACGAGGTCAGAACTTTGCAAGGGTGATAATGATGCTTTTTGAAAACAATAGCAATCTTTTGCAGTAACTTTGGGACAAATAGCATTTCTTTCCCCTCAACTATTTAAATAGACACACACACACACACACACACACACACACACACACACACACACACACACACACACACATACTGGTTAACAAGCTCCATACTGGTTAACAAGCTAAAAGCAATTGGTTTCGATAGCACATCAGTGAGCTGGATGCAATCCTACCTGGAGGGGAGAGACCAGATGGTGGAGGTGAATAGAACACTGTCCCCCCCCCCCCCCTCCCAGTGAGCTGTGGCGTTCCACAAGGAAGCATACTAGGGGCTTTACTGTTCCTAATATATGTTAACGACATGACTTCAGCTTGTGACTGCAACTTGTTCCTGTTCGCAGATGACTCAGCACTGCTGGTCTCGGACAGGGACAAACTGCAGGTTGAAAATGCCCTCAGCTCTGAACTCGGTAGAATCTGCACCTGGCTCGCTGATAACAAACTATCTTTACACCTGGGAAAAACTGAATCCATTCTCTTTGGATCTAATAGTAATCTCAGCAAGGCAAATGGCTTCTTGGTTAGAGTGGGTGACAATGTTATCACACGTAAAGATGAAATTACCTACCTAGGTTCCATCCTGGAGGCTAATCTTTCCGGTGATAAAATGGCCACCAACGTAATCAAAAAAGTCAACCAAAGAGCAAGATTCGTTTACAGGATCTCCTCACTGGTCGACAAAAACACCTTGAAGACCTTAACAGGAGCCCTTGTACAAGGCTTCTTTGACTATGCATGCACCTCCTGGTACCACAGCACCTCAAAGGCCCTTAAAACTAGGCTCCAGACCTCCCAAAACAAACTGGTCAGGCTCCTACTTGGCCTCACCCCCCGAACCCACCTCATCCCTGCCCACTTTGACAGACTGGCATGGCTTAGGGTCGGCGACAGAGTACAGCATCTTGCAATGGGTCTGGTCCACAAGATTCGATACTCCACCAAGATACCCATGTACCTGTGTAGATACTTCCTTAATGTTAACGAAGTCCACACCCACAACACCAGAGGGAGTGCAACGATTGATTGATTGAAGAATTTATTAACAGTTTGCAGAATTACAGTACATTTCAAGCACAAACTCAATAAAAAGGCTGTTAACTGTGAGTGGACGACCCAATTAAGCATTACACTTGTTTCCAATAGGGTCCACCATGTTCAAATCATCAAAACATTTAGAGACGTACAAATAGACACTTCTATAGACAGAACAGGAATTCATCATAAAGGAGGTAAAAAGGGAAAAGAAACATATACAGTGAGGGGAAAAAAAGGGGTGGGCGGTGGGGGGGATTCACGTTCAGCTCCGTTCATTTGTTTGTTTTCCTTGGAGGAGCTGCGTTGGGTCCCCAAGTCGGCTCCGTGGCCGTACCTTGAGTTGGCTGTGTGGCCGTGACCGTCTCTTGTGTTGTCCTTGCGTTGGGTCCCCAAGTTGGCTCAGTGGCCATACCTTGAGTTGGCTGTGTGGCCGCGACCGTCTCTTGTGTTGTCCTTGCGTTCGTGTTTGAGGGATTCCGATTTTACAGGGGCCAGTTTCGAATTGCAGCCGTCCGTAGGTGCCCTTTGAGAGCGGTTTTGAAAGAGTCAAGGGATTCGCATGTCTTAATGACAGTTGGTAGGGCGTTCCACATTTTGGTGGCATAGGAGCGAAAAGAATTTAGTCCCTTGTTTGTGCCGAATCTGGGTTGTACATGGTTCGTTGCACTACCTCTGGTGTTGTGGGTGTGGACTTCGTTAACATTAAGGAAGTATTTAGACAGGTACATGGGTATCTTGGTGGTGTATCGAATCTTGTGGACCAGACCCATTGCAAGATGCTGTACTCTGTCGTCGACCCTAAGCCATTCCAGCCTGTCGAAGTGGGCAGGGGTGAGGTGGGTTCGGGGGGCTAGGTCAAGTAGGAGCCTGACCAGTTTGTTTTGGGAAGTCTGGAGCCTGGTTTTAAGGGCCTTTGAGGTGCTGTGGTACCAGGAGGTGCATGCATAGTCAAAGAAACCCTGTACAAGGGCTCCTGTTAAGGTCTTCAAGGTGTTTTTGTTGACCAGTGAGGAGATCCTGTAAAGGAATCTTGTTCTATGGTTGACCTTTTTGATTACGTTGGTGGCCATTTTATCACCGGAAAGATTAGCCTCCAGGATGGAACCTAGGTAGGTAATTTCATCTTTACGTGTGATAACATTGTCACCCACTTTAACCAAGAAGCCATTTGCCTTGCTGAGATTACTATTAGAGCCAAAGAGAATGGATTCAGTTTTTCCCAGGTGTAAAGATAGTTTGTTATCAGCGAGCCAGGTGCAGATTCTACCGAGTTCAGAGCTGAGGGCACAGTTTGTCCCTGTCCGAGACCAGCAGTGCTGAGTCATCTGCGAACAGGAACAAGTTGCAGTCACAAGCTGAAGTCATGTCGTTTACATATATTAGGAACAGTAGAGGCCCTAGTATGCTTCCTTGTGGAACGCCACAGCTCACTGGGAGGGGGGGGGACAGTGTTCCGTTCACTTCCACCATCTGTTCTCTCCCCTCCAGGTAGGATTGCATCCAGCTCACTGATGTGCTATCGAAACCAATTGCTTTTAGCTTGTTAACCAGTATGGAGTGGTTCACGGTGTCAAAAGCCTTTTGGAGGTCCAGCATGACCATGCCGCAGTATTTGCCAGCGTCCACCTCTTGTTTGATGTGGTCGCTCAAATAGAGAAGGCATGTGTCAGTGGAGTGGGATTTTCTGAAGCCAGATTGGAACTCGTACAATAATTTATTAGTGGCAAGATACTTTTCAACCTGTTCATAGACTATTTTTTCCATCACTTTTGAGATGGAACTAAGAATAGAAATAGGGCGGTAGTTGCCGGGGTCTAACGAACCATGTTCAACCCAGATTCGGCACAAACAAGGGACTAAATTATTTTCGCTCCTATGCCACCAAAATGTGGAACGCCCTACCAACAGTCATTAAGACATGCAAATCCCTTGACTCCTTCAAAACCGCTCTCAAAGGGCACCTACGGATGGCTGCAATTCGAAACTGGCCCCCGTAAAATCTGAATCCCCCCCCTCCCCAACCCCTTTTTCCCCTCACTGTATATGTTTCTTTTCCCTTTTTACCTCCATTATGATGAATTCCTGTACTGTTCTTTGTCTATATAGAAGTGTCTATTTGTACGTCTCCAAATGTTTTGATGAATTGAACATGGTGGACCCTGTTGTAAACAAGTGTAATGCTTAATTGGGTCGTCCACTCACAGTTAACAGCCTTTGTATTGAGTTTGTGCTTGAAATGTACTGTAATTCTGCAAACTGTTAATACAATTTTCAATCAATCAATCAAACTCACGCACACACGCACACACACACACACACACGCGCACACACACACACACACACACACACACACACACACACACACACACACACACACACACACACACACACACACACACACACACACACACACACACACACACACACACAGTCACAACACAGTGAACACACCCCTCGGCCCCGCCCCTACTTGAATATTCATGTTGTAGCCTACAATGTCACTCCATTCGTTCATCCTGTCAGCCAATCACATCGCGTCATTCTCCGCACGTGACCTGCCCCGCGTCACTTTGATTGAATGATTATTAAAACCTGAAAACATTTCTGTCAGCGTCTCAGGATTACACTGTCCAGCTGGTGGCGGTAATGCACCTTGAAAGGTCGGTTGGTCTCGCGAGAGGAGTGACGTCGGACGCCGGTTTGACAGCTGTCAGAGAGCGAACGCTAAGTCGAATCCTTTCATGAACTGTATTCTGTCCGTTTACTATAACGGAGCTTCTATATTTGTTCAGGGTAGAAACAAGCTGCATTGTAGGAGGAGGACAAGTGTGAGCATTGGTTATGGCTACGGCCAGGGGAGGGGAGGGGGGGGGTGAAAGTTGGAAGTAAGCGAAGCGCCTCAGTAGAGAGTGTAACTGGGGGGAAAATGAGGAAGACTGACAGTGCCGAGTTTAAAGTAGTATTTAAACTGATTGACCCAAAGGGAACGGGGGGGTTTAGAGCAGTGCATCCTCTTAAAATTGCAGAATCCCTGAAAAGTGTTGGCGAAATAGATGCAAGAATACTAGCTAGTGGCATGCTCATGCACGAGCGCAGAGACGCAAAAGAAAGCCCTCTGTGTTAAAAAGATAGCTGGGCTAAAAGTAGAAGCTGCTATCTCAAACAGAATTGAGGGAATCAAAGGAGTGATCTATGGTGTCAGTGCGGCCATATCCAAGAAAGAAATAAGGGAGCAAACCAAGGGGGGGGAAATCAAAGATATGAGGAGATTCAAAGCACGGATTGGTGGTAATCCGGACACTCCGGTTATGATAACTTTTGAAGGTGACAGCCTGCCGCCCAGAGTTTTCATTGGGTGCTTGTCGTTCCAAGTGAGAAAGTATGAGAGGCCCCCGCTTAGATGCTTCAAATGCCAGAGATTTGGCCACATTGCTGCGTCATGCCGCGGCAATCAAAGATGCTCAAAATGTGGGGGGGACATGATCTATTAAAATGCGAAGCAACTGGTGACGAGCCGAAATGTTGCAACTGCGGAGGCTCCCATATGGCATCCTTTCGGGGTTGCCCTCACTCTGAGAGGGCAAAGCAAGTTCAGGACGTTAAAGAACAGCATAACATCACGTATGCGGAGGCTCTAAAGAAAGTAGACGGGAAAAGTGACAATAAGTCCGTGTATGTTGGCTCTGCTCAGATGTTCCCGGCAGCAACCCCATGCTCCCCACACCCCTCGGCACCAGCGGATTCAATTGTGGTGAAAAAAGGAACCCTAATAGCATTTATAGCTGATGTGGTGGTCCAGGTGGTGGGTACAAGGAATAAGGAATTAAACAAATCTGACATCTTGAAGGCGGTGGTTGAGGCAGCGGGGAGGTACTTGGGAGGGGGACCATGTGATCCTGAAGCACTGCATAAGTACATGAAGGACATGGGGAGCCCTATGACAGAAGATAACTGCCGTAGCAGTCCTATGACAGGCAGCCAGCTGAGCCAGGCAAAGGCTCCGCCTAAGCCACGGCAGAGGGAGGAAGAGGAAAGTGAAATTGTTCCAATGGGTGTGTGGAATATTGGTGTTGAACTTGATGATGATTAAGCTAATTATCATGTTTAGTATTTTGCAATGGAATGCAAGGAGCCTTATTGCAAATGGACAAGAGCTTAAGAAATGTGTGGATATTGGAGAAGATAAACCTGATCTAATCTGTATACAAGAGACTTGGCTGAAGCCGTGTCTAGACTTTGTAATGCCAGGTTATGAAGGTGTAAGGAAGGATAGGGAAGAAGGAACAGGTGGAGGGTGTGCAGTGTTTATCAAAACAGGGATTCAGTACAAGGCAGTCGACATTCATTCCAGCCTCGAATGTGTTTTAACAGAGATATGGAGCTCTCAGGGGAAAATCACTGTAGTCAACTTCTACAACCCATGCAAGGTGTTAACACTTGAGGAGCTAGATGCTATTATGGAGCAAGTCAGCTCCCCAGTCATTTGGGTGGGGGACTTCAACGCCCACAACCCGCTGTGGGGGAGTGAAAAGAGGGATAGGAATGGAATCACTCTGGAGGAGTTCCTAGAAAGGCACGGGTTGATAGCCATGAACGATGGTAGGCCCACTAGAATACAGATAGAGACAGGAAAACTGTCATGCCTAGATCTAACACTTGCATCCCCAGCTCTGGCCAGAGTTGGGGAGTGTGAAACCATAGAGGAAAACACAATGGGCAGTGACCATTTTCCTATACTGAGCGGGTTTGGCAGGGCTTTGACAATAGAAGTGGAGGGCAGGCCCAAAGTGTTTAATTTTGCCCGTGCAGAGTGGGAAAAGTTTGAAAAAGAGACAGCAGCCCTAGTGGGGGAAGTTGAAAGTGACGGAACAATTGACGCCTTCAATGAGTCATTAAGCTCAATGATATACACGGCAGCACAAAACTCAATCCCCATAAGGCAGAGTCCTAAGGACAGAGTAGCTGTCCCGTGGTGGAATAAGGACTGTGATGTGGCCCTGAAGGATAGAAATAGGGCGTACCGAACGCTAAGGAGATGTCACACACAAAGTAATGCAATTGATTACAAAATGCTAAGAGCAGTGGCAAGAAAAACCATTAAGGAAGCCAAGAGGAGTTGTTGGAGGAAGTATTGTGGCACAATAGGCCCTGACACCCCCCTTAGGGAAATATGGTCAAGAGTCCACAGAATGGCAGGGAAATTCAAGAGGTACACAATGCCAGTTCTAAATGACGGGGTAAGGGAGGCTGTATGCAGCGGAGAGAAGGCGAGCATGTGTGTCAGAGTATTCCAGGCTGTGCACAACGCAACTGCCTTGGGAGAAGAAGGGGGAGGAAAAGAGCAGAAGTGCTGAGGAAAGAACAATGGAAGCTTAACCACTGCCATGAGAATAGTGACCCTTTTAAAGAACAATGGAAGCTTAACCACTGCCATGAGAATAGTGACCCTTTTAAAGAACAATGGAAGCTTAACCACTGCCATGAGAATAGTGACCCTTTTAAAGAACAATGGAAGCTTAACCACTGCCATGAGAATAGTGACCCTTTTAAAGAACAATGGAAGCTTAACCACTGCCATGAGAATAGTGACCCTTTTAAAGAACAATGGAAGCTTAACCACTGCCATGAGAATAGTGACCCTTTTAAAGAACAATGGAAGCTTAACCACTGCCATGAGAATAGTGACCCTTTTAAAGAACAATGGAAGCTTAACCACTGCCATGAGAATAGTGACCCTTTTAAAGAACAATGGAAGCTTAACCACTGCCATGAGAATAGTGACCCTTTTAAATTGTTTTTTTCACTCAAGGAGCTGAGAGATGCCATTCAGGCCGGGGCCAACACCGCCCCAGGAAGAGATAGGCTGTGCTATGACATGTTTAAGCATTTAAATGACCTTGTACTGGATGAGGTATTAGCGCTGTTTAATGTGGTATGGGAGGCAGGTAGCTTGCCAGCAGAATGGAAGCATGCAGTCATAATACCAATACTGAAGCCAGGTAAAAATGCATCAAGGCCTGATTCATATCGCCCTATAGCTTTGACGTCAGTAGTGTGCAAAATAATGGAACGCATGGTAACCAACAGGCTGGTGTACTTCTTAGAAACGAGAGGAGTGTTTGTTGACTACCAAAATGGGTTCAGAATAGGAAGAGGCACAATGGACTCTGTAGCAGTCTTGGATTTGGAGATCAGAAAGGCTATAGCTAACAAGGAAGCCATGGTAGGAGTGTTTCTAGACATTGAAAAAGCCTACGACTCTATGTGGAAGGAAGGGGTACTAATTAAGTTGCATGATGCAGGGGTAAAGGGGAGGATGCTCAACTGGATCAAGGATTTTCTCATGGGTAGAACAATCCAGGTGAGAGTGGGCGGGGCTTTCTCTGAAACAGTCCATATAGAGATTGGCACCCCCCAGGGTTCAGTAATCAGCCCAGTGCTATTTAATGTGATGATTAACGACATCTTTAAAAAGTATAGGGCAAGGATTTGGCAGGTCTCTATTTGCGGATGACGGGGCCATCTGGAGGAGAGGCAGGAATGTGGAGTTCCTATTTAAGAAAATACAAGAAGGGCTAAAGGCGATAGAAGAGTGGGCAGATAGGTGGAGCTTTACAGTTTCGGTATCAAAGAGCAATTTCATGGTGTTTGGGCTAAAACGGAAAATACCACAAGTACAGCTAAAGCTATACGGGGCTCCCTTAGAGCGAGTAAAGGAATTTAAATTCCTTGGAATGTGGCTGGATGAAAGGCTAACATGGAAAATCCACATAGGGAAAGTGAGAAGCAGATGTGAAAAAGTAATAAACGTCCTCCGGAGCCTGGCTGGGTGTGAATGGGGAGCTGAGAGGGGGACAATGTTAATGATCTATCAGGCAATGGTCAGGTCAGCAATCGACTATGGGAGCTTTGTATATGGAGCCGCTGCAAAGTCCACTTTGGACAAACTAGACGCAGCGCAATCAAGAGCGTTAAGAACTTGCTGTGGGGCGTTTAGAACGACACCCATCCCAGCCCTGCTGGTGGAAACGGGAGAGTGGCCACTCAGAATTAGACGCAGCAAGCTAGGACTGCACTATTGGGCCAAACTGAAAGGTTCTAGCCTGAGTCTGTCAGCCAAGTGCCTAGTGGACAAGAGTTGGGAGTTTGCTGATGGGAAGAAGAAAGGAAACTTCCTAGCTGGTGCTGGAGAGTTGGCTGAAAGAGTGGGAGTAGACAGAGACAAAGTAGGCCTAGTGCATGCGTTCTGGTCAGCGGTGCCAGTGTGGCTACTCCCAGAGCCCACTGTAGATCTAACTCTGTTAGACTGGAAGCAGGAGGGAGACATCACAAGCTCCCAGGTAGAAGGATACCTGAAGGTGGCATGGGGGACGCACATGCAGGTCTTCACAGATGGGTCTAAGGACCCAGATAGCCAAAGGGCAGGGTGTGGAATCTACCTGGTGGGGCCTCAAGTCCAGCAAGGCTTGCGAGTCACAGACGGAGCATCTGTTTTTGCCACAGAGCTAATGGCAATCATTTGGGCACTCTGGTGGATTGAACAAGTCAAGCCAAGCAAAGTAATAATCTGCTCTGACTCAGCTGCCGCCCTGATGGCCTTGAGGAGTGGGACATCTAGAGCCAGAGCCGACCTGGTGAACGAGGCCATGATGAGCATGTATAGGATACAGAAAGTGGGGGTTGATATAGGTTTCCTTTGGGTCCCAGGGCATGCAGGGGTAGAGGGGAACGAAATAGCGGATAAATTGGCCAGAATGTCACTCAAGAGGCAGCACATAGATGTGAAAATCCTGCGGGGCAAACCTGAGTTTTACTGTGCCATAAAGGAGGCGCTTGAGAATCAGTGGCAAGAGGAGTGGAATAATGAAGAGAGAGGGAGGCTGTATTTCTCAGCGCAGGCATCTGTCAAAAGGAGGAGCGTGTGTACGGGAGGTGACAGAAGAGACTCAGTCAAACTGACTCGGCTAAGACTTGGGCACTGTGGGCTAGCCAGTTGCCTGAGAATAGTGGGAAAACACCCGGATGGCCTGTGTGAATGTGGAAGAGCAGAGACTGTTGTCCATGCCCTATTTGAGTGTGAGAGATACAGGGCAGAAAGAGCTCAGCTATGTGAGGAACTAGCCAACATCGGGATACCCTCTGTGGAGTACACGACCCTGTTCAGCCAGGGAAAGGAGCATCATGCTGTGGAGAGGAGCGTCCTGGCCTTCCTCCACAATACAGACCTCTATAAGAGGATATAGAGCACTGAGCGGAGTATCATCATGAACGGGGGAGGGCAGTAATACGCGAAAGCGTCTACACTGCCGGAAATCCCAAAAGAAGAAGAAGAAGAAGACACACACGCACACACACACACACACACACACACACACACACACACACACACACACACACACACACACACACTCATACACACACACACACGCCTGGAAGCCACCGCCCGGCGCCCACTGTGATCTCTCCTCAGGAGAAGAGAAACAGCGGAGGAGGAGGAGGAATTTTCGCCTCACGATTTCGCTTATTCCTTCTAAATCTCTGTATATAAAATATAGCTAACTCATCGAAACTCTTAGTTACATCAATATTGTTCTTCGCCAATAGTTGGTTTGTGCCAAAGTATTACCATTATAGAGTTCGTATTGGCCAATTCCATTGCCACGCACATTCACAGCCATTTCCCATCGCGGTGGTTTGACCCAGAGCCAACTCATAGAAGAGTTACGACATTGAGGGGGCAGAAACCGAGCGCTCGAGCGCTGTTCATGCAGGCTGAACTGAACAGTTTCGGGAGACAAACACAGCAGTTACTTTTGCACCATGCTAATGCCTGCTAAAGCTAATGTTGACAGCCTGTGTGTGTGCGTGCTTGCAGCTATGGCTTGCAGGAGAGAGAGGCAGGCGGAGGGGTCTCATCTCGCGCAGCGTGTGTGTGGAGTTTATGCTTTGAGAATGTCTGCCCTCTTCCATGGCATTTGCAACACAAAAAACATTCTCCCATGTTGATAAGAGTATTTTGAAAAGCACTAAAGCAGTGGTTCTGAACCTGTGGTCTGGGGACCACCAGGTGGTCCCCAGCTACATGATGGAGACTTGGTAACCAAATTAACCCTTAGAGATCTTTAACTCTTGCCAGTACAATTAAACCAAGTGGGTCCTTTTGGTTCAATTTCACACTCTCAACAGTTGAAAAATTGTTTAACATCTGCATTACTTCTACACAATTTGAGAATGTAGCAAAATTAATTTGATCAACATTGGCCTGTTATCTCTCCTAATGGTACCAACATCAATACAGTTCTTTAGTTTGGGTCTGGAAGGCTAAATGTCATCAAATGGTGGTCCGTGGCTCAAATGCAGAATAAACTAGAAGAAGTGCCCTTCTGGGCACAGGTCTCCACCAGGAGGATAGGACTGTGTGAGATGTTTGGCAAAATGTTTAGGAGTAATATAAACATGTTTGCCTTTGATGGAAATTGGATGATTTGAGGCATTTTGTTCAAAAAATGTGTTTTGCAAAAATCAACCTGTTGGTGGCGCTATAACAGGCCAATGTGAAAAGGGTGGGATATATTCCTCAGCCTAGTAAGAAAATGTGTGAAAGATTTCACGTAAATTGCATGCTGCGTTCATGATTTGAGGCTATTGTTCAAAAGGGGGCAATCTTGCAAACTGTGAAAGCCAATTATAGCCAATTAGGATGGAATATGAAATATCGGACAGATCCAACTTGAGCACATGACCATAGAGATACTGTGTAACGATTTGTGAGATTTTTGGACAGAATCTGGAGGAGTAATGTAAAAAAATGTGTTTTACAAAAGTCGGCCTCCTGGTGGCGCTATAAAAGGCACATGCGGAAATTGCAGGTCAAAGGTTTGTCCTTGGCCTCTAGGGAGTGTGCATGCAACGTTTCACGCAGATCGGTGCAGTTTTAGGTAAAAATGTGAAAAGCTGCCTCATGGTGGCGCTATAACAGGCCGTTCTGGAAAATGCGGGGCAGAGGTTCATCGTTGCCATCCAGGGAGTGTGTGTGCAAAGTTTGGCATCGACCGGGTTAACGGTGCCGGAGATTAGCTGTACACAGACGGACGGAAGGAAGGACGGACGGACACACACACGGACGGACGGACACACACACGGACGGAGTGCAAAACATACTCTCTCCCCATGCCTTCGGCCTGGTGGAGACAATAATGGGCCTTGATATGACAAATCTTGACAACCACTGATTTAAGGTATATTTAGAACGGATAAAAATATACGATTAATTTGCGATTAACTATGGACAATCATGTGATTAATCACGATTACATATTTGAATCGATTGACAGCCCTATTATTATATAAGACAGAGGCAACAATTGTGCAAATAGCCAATCCACAAGTTCACAACGACCTTGGACATCTGCTATTTCACATTTATCTGTGGAACCATTCTGTTGCTTGTCTGGGTGGGGGGGTCCCCAGTTCAAATATGATTACTTTGGCGGGTCACAGCCTGAAAAGGCTCCTAAAATTGCTAGCCTACCACCTTGATATTACCAAAACAAATGTTGTAACTTGTTGCATTATCTAACTATTCATTGATTCACTCCCAAAATCCATTTGGCAAAAAAAAAAAAAAAACACACCTGTGTGAAGTGTGGGGCGCTCACTTCGCATTCTCTCATGTTGGGCTAGTTGGTGTCAAGGTGATGTATGTTTGCTCAGCAGTTGCTGATGTCTGCTCAGGAGGTTTGAGTGTTTACTCAGACCGAAAACAAATTAGAGGGAACATTGCCGCGGACCACCGCACCAACCTCTGCAGGGACCCCCCTTATATTAAACACACATCTATACGGAAGCTGCTGGTTATTATTCATATTGAATCAATTCTTGAATTGAATTGATTGAATGTAAGGGGGGTCCCTGCGGAGGTTGGTGCGGTGCTCCGCGGCAATGTTCCCTCTAATTTGTTTTCGGTCTGTTAAATCAAGCTACAGACAACACATTCCAAATAACCTCCATTTCCTCTAATGACTTGATAGTCACCAATGTTTGGCTCCATTTTGTACTAGGCTACACTCACCTGGACAGATCCTGTTGTTGTTTACACACACACACACACACACACACACACACATAAACAGACACAGATATATACATTTCAGATAATAGCACAATTCTGAAGATTGTAATCAGCTGGTAATTCATTGATTTGAATCAATTCTTGTTTTCTTTCTCCAGTGACATAAGTCCTCCTCCTCCACATGGTGGCACAAAAAACACTGCTTGAAACCCGATACTATATGCACCCCCACCCCCCCATCCACTAGCGCTGCGGCTGACCCAACACACACATGCACGCACACACGCACACACATTAAACTAAAAAGCATTGCTGTTTGTTGAAGAGACATGTGGTATCTGGAACCACAATTCACATTAATATAGCTTAAATAATTGTGTATAGTATAGTGTGACGTTACATTGTCTCTCAGCTGGGCAAGTCATGACACAGAGTCCTTAGCAGGCTAGGAATCTCAGAATAGCCAGTGACCACAAACACATGGTTGGGGGTTGCCTGCTACATGTTAGGACACCTACTGTGTTCCTGTTGTGCTTCCTATAGCGCTGTGACTTGACCAATACCTATTTCAAAGTTTTGTATTCACTTGGCATAAAACACCTTTATACCACTTTATTAAAATGTAATT
>NW_027638165.1:63607-76107 GCF_951216825.1 Electrona antarctica
CATGTTATACTACTGTAGGCTACTGTATATTGATCATGTTATAATACTGTAGGCTACTGTATATTGATCACATGTTATAATACTGTAGGCTACTGTATATTGATCACATGTTATACTACTGTAGGCTACTGTATATTGATCATGTTATAATACTGTAGGCTACTGTATATTGATCATGTTATAATACTGTAGGCTACTGTATATTGATCACATGTTATACTACTGTAGGCTACTGTATATTGATCACATGTTATAATACTGTAGGCTACTGTATATTGATCACATGTTATACTACTGTAGGCTACTGTATATTGATCATGTTATAATACTGTAGGCTACTGTATATTGATCATGTTATAATACTGTAGGCTACTGTATATTGATCATGTTATAATACTGTAGGCTACTGTATATTGATCACATGTTATAATACTGTAGGCTACTGTATATTGATCACATGTTATACTACTGTAGGCTACTGTATATTGATCATGTTATAATACTGTAGGCTACTGTATATTGATCATGTTATAATACTGTAGGCTACTGTATATTGATCATGTTATAATACTGTAGGCTACTGTATATTGATCACATGTTATAATACTGTAGGCTACTGTATATTGATCATGTTATACTACTGTAGGCTACTGTATATTGATCATGTTATACTACTGTAGGCTACTGTATATTGATCATGTTATAATACTGTAGGCTACTGTATATTGATCACATGTTATAATACTGTAGGCTACTGTATATTGATCATGTTATACTACTGTAGGCTACTGTATATTGATCACATGTTATAATACTGTAGGCTACTGTATATTGATCACATGTTATACTACTGTAGGCTACTGTATATTGATCACATGTTATACTACTGTAGGCTACTGTATATTGATCACATGTTATACTACTGTAGGCTACTGTATATTGATCACATGTTATACTACTGTAGGCTACTGTATATTGATCACATGTTATACTACTGTAGGCTACTGTATATTGATCATGTTATACTACTGTAGGCTACTGTATATTGATCACATGTTATAATACTGTAGGCTACTGTATATTGATCACATGTTATACTACTGTAGGCTACTGTATATTGATCACATGTTATAATACTGTAGGCTACTGTATATTGATCATGTTATACTACTGTAGGCTACTGTATATTGATCATGTTATACTACTGTAGGCTACTGTATATTGATCATGTTATAATACTGTAGGCTACTGTATATTGATCATGTTATACTACTGTAGGCTACTGTATATTGATCACATGTTATACTACTGTAGGCTACTGTATATTGATCATGTTATACTACTGTAGGCTACTGTATATTGATCACATGTTATACTACTGTAGGCTACTGTATATTGATCACATGTTATACTACTGTAGGCTACTGTATATTGATCATGTTATAATACTGTAGGCTACTGTATATTGATCATGTTATAATACTGTAGGCTACTGTATATTGATCATGTTATAATACTGTAGGCTACTGTATATTGATCATGTTATAATACTGTAGGCTACTGTATATTGATCATGTTATAATACTGTAGGCTACTGTATATTGATCACATGTTATAATACTGTAGGCTACTGTATATTGATCATGTTATACTACTGTAGGCTACTGTATATTGATCACATGTTATACTACTGTAGGCTACTGTATATTGATCACATGTTATACTACTGTAGGCTACTGTATATTGATCACATGTTATACTACTGTAGGCTACTGTATATTGATCATGTTATACTACTGTAGGCTACTGTATATTGATCACATGTTATAATACTGTAGGCTACTGTATATTGATCATGTTATAATACTGTAGGCTACTGTATATTGATCATGTTATACTACTGTAGGCTACTGTATATTGATCATGTTATAATACTGTAGGCTACTGTATATTGATCACATGTTATACTACTGTAGGCTACTGTATATTGATCACATGTTATACTACTGTAGGCTACTGTATATTGATCATGTTATACTACTGTAGGCTACTGTATATTGATCACATGTTATAATACTGTAGGCTACTGTATATTGATCATGTTATAATACTGTAGGCTACTGTATATTGATCATGTTATACTACTGTAGGCTACTGTATATTGATCACATGTTATACTACTGTAGGCTACTGTATATTGATCATGTTATAATACTGTAGGCTACTGTATATTGATCATGTTATAATACTGTAGGCTACTGTATATTGATCACATGTTATACTACTGTAGGCTACTGTATATTGATCACATGTTATACTACTGTAGGCTACTGTATATTGATCATGTTATACTACTGTAGGCTACTGTATATTGATCACATGTTATACTACTGTAGGCTACTGTATATTGATCATGTTATAATACTGTAGGCTACTGTATATTGATCATGTTATAATACTGTAGGCTACTGTATATTGATCACATGTTATACTACTGTAGGCTACTGTATATTGATCATGTTATAATACTGTAGGCTACTGTATATTGATCATGTTATAATACTGTAGGCTACTGTATATTGATCATGTTATACTACTGTAGGCTACTGTATATTGATCATGTTATAATACTGTAGGCTACTGTATATTGATCATGTTATAATACTGTAGGCTACTGTATATTGATCATGTTATACTACTGTAGGCTACTGTATATTGATCATGTTATACTACTGTAGGCTACTGTATATTGATCACATGTTATACTACTGTAGGCTACTGTATATTGATCACATGTTATAATACTGTAGGCTACTGTATATTGATCATGTTATACTACTGTAGGCTACTGTATATTGATCATGTTATACTACTGTAGGCTACTGTATATTGATCACATGTTATAATACTGTAGGCTACTGTATATTGATCATGTTATAATACTGTAGGCTACTGTATATTGATCACATGTTATACTACTGTAGGCTACTGTATATTGATCATGTTATAATACTGTAGGCTACTGTATATTGATCACATGTTATACTACTGTAGGCTACTGTATATTGATCATGTTATAATACTGTAGGCTACTGTATATTGATCATGTTATAATACTGTAGGCTACTGTATATTGATCACATGTTATACTACTGTAGGCTACTGTATATTGATCACATGTTATAATACTGTAGGCTACTGTATATTGATCACATGTTATAATACTGTAGGCTACTGTATATTGATCATGTTATACTACTGTAGGCTACTGTATATTGATCATGTTATACTACTGTAGGCTACTGTATATTGATCACATGTTATAATACTGTAGGCTACTGTATATTGATCATGTTATAATACTGTAGGCTACTGTATATTGATCACATGTTATACTACTGTAGGCTACTGTATATTGATCATGTTATAATACTGTAGGCTACTGTATATTGATCATGTTATAATACTGTAGGCTACTGTATATTGATCATGTTATACTACTGTAGGCTACTGTATATTGATCATGTTATACTACTGTAGGCTACTGTATATTGATCATGTTATACTACTGTAGGCTACTGTATATTGATCACATGTTATAATACTGTAGGCTACTGTATATTGATCATGTTATAATACTGTAGGCTACTGTATATTGATCACATGTTATACTACTGTAGGCTACTGTATATTGATCACATGTTATACTACTGTAGGCTACTGTATATTGATCACATGTTATACTACTGTAGGCTACTGTATATTGATCATGTTATAATACTGTAGGCTAATGTATATTGATCATGTTATACTACTGTAGGCTACTGTATATTGATCATGTTATACTACTGTAGGCTACTGTATATTGATCACATGTTATAATACTGTAGGCTACTGTATATTGATCATGTTATACTACTGTAGGCTACTGTATATTGATCACATGTTATAATACTGTAGGCTACTGTATATTGATCATGTTATACTACTGTAGGCTACTGTATATTGATCATGTTATACTACTGTAGGCTACTGTATATTGATCATGTTATACTACTGTAGGCTACTGTATATTGATCATGTTATACTACTGTAGGCTACTGTATATTGATCATGTTATACTACTGTAGGCTACTGTATATTGATCACATGTTATAATACTGTAGGCTACTGTATATTGATCATGTTATACTACTGTAGGCTACTGTATATTGATCATGTTATACTACTGTAGGCTACTGTATATTGATCACATGTTATAATACTGTAGGCTACTGTATATTGATCATGTTATAATACTGTAGGCTACTGTATATTGATCACATGTTATACTACTGTAGGCTACTGTATATTGATCACATGTTATACTACTGTAGGCTACTGTATATTGATCACATGTTATACTACTGTAGGCTACTGTATATTGATCATGTTATACTACTGTAGGCTACTGTATATTGATCATGTTATACTACTGTAGGCTACTGTATATTGATCATGTTATACTACTGTAGGCTACTGTATATTGATCATGTTATACTACTGTAGGCTACTGTATATTGATCACATGTTATAATACTGTAGGCTACTGTATATTGATCATGTTATAATACTGTAGGCTACTGTATATTGATCACATGTTATACTACTGTAGGCTACTGTATATTGATCACATGTTATACTACTGTAGGCTACTGTATATTGATCACATGTTATACTACTGTAGGCTACTGTATATTGATCATGTTATAATACTGTAGGCTACTGTATATTGATCATGTTATAATACTGTAGGCTACTGTATATTGATCACATGTTATACTACTGTAGGCTACTGTATATTGATCATGTTATAATACTGTAGGCTACTGTATATTGATCATGTTATAATACTGTAGGCTACTGTATATTGATCATGTTATACTACTGTAGGCTACTGTATATTGATCATGTTATAATACTGTAGGCTACTGTATATTGATCATGTTATAATACTGTAGGCTACTGTATATTGATCATGTTATACTACTGTAGGCTACTGTATATTGATCATGTTATACTACTGTAGGCTACTGTATATTGATCACATGTTATAATACTGTAGGCTACTGTATATTGATCATGTTATACTACTGTAGGCTACTGTATATTGATCATGTTATACTACTGTAGGCTACTGTATATTGATCACATGTTATAATACTGTAGGCTACTGTATATTGATCATGTTATAATACTGTAGGCTACTGTATATTGATCACATGTTATACTACTGTAGGCTACTGTATATTGATCATGTTATAATACTGTAGGCTACTGTATATTGATCATGTTATAATACTGTAGGCTACTGTATATTGATCATGTTATACTACTGTAGGCTACTGTATATTGATCATGTTATACTACTGTAGGCTACTGTATATTGATCATGTTATACTACTGTAGGCTACTGTATATTGATCACATGTTATAATACTGTAGGCTACTGTATATTGATCATGTTATAATACTGTAGGCTACTGTATATTGATCACATGTTATACTACTGTAGGCTACTGTATATTGATCACATGTTATACTACTGTAGGCTACTGTATATTGATCACATGTTATACTACTGTAGGCTACTGTATATTGATCATGTTATAATACTGTAGGCTAATGTATATTGATCATGTTATACTACTGTAGGCTACTGTATATTGATCATGTTATACTACTGTAGGCTACTGTATATTGATCACATGTTATAATACTGTAGGCTACTGTATATTGATCATGTTATACTACTGTAGGCTACTGTATATTGATCACATGTTATAATACTGTAGGCTACTGTATATTGATCATGTTATACTACTGTAGGCTACTGTATATTGATCATGTTATACTACTGTAGGCTACTGTATATTGATCATGTTATACTACTGTAGGCTACTGTATATTGATCATGTTATACTACTGTAGGCTACTGTATATTGATCATGTTATACTACTGTAGGCTACTGTATATTGATCATGTTATACTACTGTAGGCTACTGTATATTGATCACATGTTATAATACTGTAGGCTACTGTATATTGATCATGTTATACTACTGTAGGCTACTGTATATTGATCATGTTATACTACTGTAGGCTACTGTATATTGATCACATGTTATAATACTGTAGGCTACTGTATATTGATCATGTTATAATACTGTAGGCTACTGTATATTGATCACATGTTATACTACTGTAGGCTACTGTATATTGATCACATGTTATACTACTGTAGGCTACTGTATATTGATCACATGTTATACTACTGTAGGCTACTGTATATTGATCATGTTATACTACTGTAGGCTACTGTATATTGATCATGTTATACTACTGTAGGCTACTGTATATTGATCATGTTATACTACTGTAGGCTACTGTATATTGATCATGTTATACTACTGTAGGCTACTGTATATTGATCACATGTTATAATACTGTAGGCTACTGTATATTGATCATGTTATAATACTGTAGGCTACTGTATATTGATCACATGTTATACTACTGTAGGCTACTGTATATTGATCACATGTTATACTACTGTAGGCTACTGTATATTGATCACATGTTATACTACTGTAGGCTACTGTATATTGATCATGTTATACTACTGTAGGCTACTGTATATTGATCACATGTTATAATACTGTAGGCTAATGTATATTGATCATGTTATACTACTGTAGGCTACTGTATATTGATCACATGTTATAATACTGTAGGCTACTGTATATTGATCACATGTTATAATACTGTAGGCTACTGTATATTGATCATGTTATACTACTGTAGGCTACTGTATATTGATCACATGTTATAATACTGTAGGCTACTGTATATTGATCACATGTTATACTACTGTAGGCTACTGTATATTGATCATGTTATACTACTGTAGGCTACTGTATATTGATCATGTTATACTACTGTAGGCTACTGTATATTGATCATGTTATAATACTGTAGGCTACTGTATATTGATCATGTTATACTACTGTAGGCTACTGTATATTGATCATGTTATAATACTGTAGGCTACTGTATATTGATCATGTTATAATACTGTAGGCTACTGTATATTGATCACATGTTATACTACTGTAGGCTACTGTATATTGATCATGTTATAATACTGTAGGCTACTGTATATTGATCACATGTTATAATACTGTAGGCTAATGTATATTGATCATGTTATAATACTGTAGGCTACTGTATATTGATCATGTTATACTACTGTAGGCTACTGTATATTGATCACATGTTATACTACTGTAGGCTACTGTATATTGATCATGTTATAATACTGTAGGCTACTGTATATTGCGCGGTGGTCACATGAAGAGTAATATATTATTTTGATATGTTTTTAACGGGTAGCGCCACCTACAGTCAGAGCGCGGTGGTCACATGAAGAGTAATATATTATTTTGATATGTTTTTAACGGGTAGCGCCACCTACAGTCAGAGCGCGGTGGTCACATGAAGAGTAATATATTATTTTGATATGTTTTTAACGGGTAGCGCCACCTACAGTCAGAGCGCGGTGGTCACATGAAGAGTAATATATTATTTATTGACGACATGTCATCACATGAACGCATCTGTACTAGCCGAAACTTACCATCCGACGAGGAACGATAACGGTGGTGAGTCCAGAGGAACGATAGCGGTGGTGAGTCCAGAGGAACGATAGCGGTGGTGAGTCCAGAGGAACGATAGCGGTGGTGAGTCCAGAGGAACGATAGCGGTGGTGAGTCCAGAGGAACGATAGCGGTGGTGAGTCCAGAGGAACGATAGCGGTGGTGAGTCCAGAGGAACGATAGCGGTGGTGAGTCCAGAGGAACGATAACGGTGGTGAGTCCAGAGGAACGATAACGATAACGGTGGTGAGTCCAGAGGAACGATAACGATAGCGGTGGTGAGTCCAGAGGAACGATAACGGTGGTGAGTCCAGAGGAACGATAACGATAACGGTGGTGAGTCCAGAGGAACGATAACGGTGGTGAGTCCAGAGGAACGATAACGATAACGGTGGTGAGTCCAGAGGAACGATAGCGGTGGTGAGTCCAGAGGAACGATAGCGGTGGTGAGTCCAGAGGAACGATAACGATAACGGTGGTGAGTCCAGAGGAACGATAACGGTGGTGAGTCCAGAGGACCGATAGCGGTGGTGAGTCCAGAGGAACGATAGCGGTGGTGAGTCCAGAGGAACGATAGCGGTGGTGAGTCCAGAGGAACGATAACGGTGGTGAGTCCAGAGGAACGATAGCGGTGGTGAGTCCAGAGGAACGATAGCGGTGGTGAGTCCAGAGGAACGATAACGATAACGGTGGTGAGTCCAGAGGAACGATAACGATAACGGTGGTGAGTCCAGAGGAACGATAGCGGTGGTGAGTCCAGAGGAACGATAGCGGTGGTGAGTCCAGAGGAACGATAGCGGTGGTGAGTCCAGAGGAACGATAGCGGTGGTGAGTCCAGAGGAACGATAACGGTGGTGAGTCCAGAGGAACGATAGCGGTGGTGAGTCCAGAGGAACGATAGCGGTGGTGAGTCCAGAGGAACGATAGCGGTGGTGAGTCCAGAGGAACGATAACGATAACGGTGGTGAGTCCAGAGGAACGATAGCGGTGGTGAGTCCAGAGGAACGATAACGGTAACGGTCCAGAACATCCATTTCTTCAGGCATTCCATCTGTAGCCTATAGAATATAATTAGTGGAGGATTTAAGACACATTTGACTTCAAGTCATGATGCAGAGACCCCCTTTGGTATGGAAGTACCTTAGGGTCATAGAAAAAGATTTATCCAAAGAGACGAGCTGCATCACCCTTCATTACTGAAATATACACGTTTTTCAAAATGGCCGCCGACAGTGAACCACTATTACACCAGACCCCATATCTTTGCTTCTGTTAGAGCTATAATAATAATATTGGTGTCAAAGTATACATTTGTAGGGTCAAGGAATCCAATTAAATAGATTTCAAGAATAAAAAACCCAATAGTTTTCTCGTTACCATGACAACATGGGTAAAATATGCAAATTTCATTTGAAAAAAATTAAAATACATGTTACAATAAGTTTATCAAAATGCAAACGGCAACATTGACTATGTATCGTATCGAATTGTTTTGCTATGCAAATAATTCATTGTATTAATACTACATTTAGGTGTTTAGCAATTTATAGAAAAAAAAGGGGTTTAATTACTCAGTTTAAAATAATGTCAATGTATTCTAAATACAATAGTTACTGTATCGATTTCAAATTGTATCGGATCGGATCGTCAAAACCAATATCCAATCACCAATAACCAATATCGTCCATGTATCGTGATACGTATCGTATCGTAAATGTATCCTTACACCCCTAGGGTATGCGCGTGACATCATCATCATACACGGAGGTTATGCGGGAACGCCTACTGAGTGGCAAATAACTACTTTCTGGCCTTGACAGTCCAGACATCCAATTCCAAACAGAAAAGTCCTATCTGATTGCATTAAATTACTTTATTTATTTTTTTAATCGTTTTTTATCCCACGATTTTGTAACCCATTTTTCACCCCTGTGTCAATTATCTAATGTGATCCTGGGCTCTACACACCCTCCGCCAACCTAGTCCCCAGGTGGGCACATGTGGCCCCCAGCCTACAGTTGATATTAACCTGCGGACCGCATTAAGTGAAGGTGGGGGCCACATGTGGCCCTCAGGCCGCCAGTAGCCCATGTATGGGATAGGGGATACATTAAAAAATAAATAATAATCTTCTCCCTGTGATGTGGCCCCCTCAGTGGTTGTGGCCCTACGCGACCGCTTATACCGCTTATGCCTAGAACCGGCCCTGGTATTAGGGCTTGTTTGTTTGTGTGTGCCTCGACGGAGTGGGTGGTAGAATTTCTGCTATCTGCGCGCTGGTTGTGGTGGGCCGGTCTGGGCCAAATTCACGCGAAAATGACCGGGCTGAATTTTTGTCCCAGTCCAGCCCTGCGGGGAGAACATGTGAGGGTACCTACCCTAGGGGACACGAGGAGAACATGTGAGGGTACCTACCCTAGGGACACGGGGAGAACATGTGAGGGTACCTACCCTAGGGGACACGGGGAGAACATGTGAGGGTACCTACCCTAGGGGACACGGGGAGAACATGTGAGGGTACCTACCCTAGGGGACACTGGGAGAACATGTGAGGGTACCTACCCTAGGGGACACGGAGAGAACATGTGAGGGTACCTACCCTAGAGGACACAGGGAGAACATGTGAGGTTACAGGTACCTACCCTAGGGGACACAGGGAGAACATGTGAGGGTACCTACCCTAGAGGACACAGGGAGAACATGTGAGGGTACCTACCCTAGGGGACACTGGGAGAACATGTGAGGTTACAGGTACCTACCCTAGGGGACACAGGGAGAACATGTGAGGGTACCTACCCTAGAGGACACAGGGAGAACATGTGAGGGTACCTACCCTAGAGGACACGGGGAGAACATGTGAGGTTGCCTACCCTAGGGGACACGGAGAGAACATGCAAACTCCACACAGAAAGGCCCTTTCGCCATTAAATGACTTTAAACAACATTAAATTAACTTTGCCACTCGATCTGCCATTCCCTTTATGCATGCGCACACCCTCTATACTTACCATTCCATCTGTAGCCTATACTTACCTTACAGACGAGGAAAGATAGCTGTGGTGTGGATTTCCCCTCATAAACTCTGATAAAGAATATCAGATATAGTTTACCTCTGAAAAAGGTGAGTGAGACATTAATTTGTTCAATAAAAATGGCTTTTATAATATTCTTGACAAGTTGTTTTAGCGTTTGGTGTTGAGGTTGAACTGAAATAAATAAATGTCTTTCTCATTATACGTGAAAGAAGGATATCCTATATAGATTATATTTTATAGATTATACGTGAGAGAATATCCTACAGATTATAGAGTCTAGTGTTAGTCGACTAAATCTACAGTTGATTTAGTCGACTAAAATGTATTTGTGAGCCTAATGCCGTCGTAATGACATGTACATGTACATGCTGTGACACATTGTGAGCTTGTAGATCGGCTATTTTCAGCATGCAACCAAGTGTAAAGTTACTTATAGTGGATCTCTTGTCCACTAGTCCCTAACATTTTAGTCTAGTTTGTATTTGTTGACAAAATTGTCAATATATTTAGTCTGTTAGATTCCACGTAGTTTGTCAGTGAAAAAAAGGTAGTCGACGAACATTTTTTGTCATAGTTTGTCGAAAGAATCAACACTCCTGATAGCGACCATAAACATCATCACGTTATCTTAAATGGGCGTCGACTAAACGAGACTAAACAGTGTGTATGTTCTACTGAACGAGACTAAACAGTGTGTATGTTCTACTGAACGAGACTAAACAGTGTGTATGTTGACTAAACAGTGTGTATGTTCTACTGAACGAGACTAAACAGTGTGTATGTTCTACTGAACAAGACTAAACAGTGTGTATGTTCTACTGAACGAGACTAAACAGTGTGTATGTTGACTAAACAGTGTGTATGTTCTACTGAACGAGACTAAACAGTGTGTATGTTCTACTGAACGAGACTAAACAGTGTGTATGTTCTACTGAACGAGACTAAACAGTGTGTATGTTCTACTGAACGAGACTAAACAGTGTGTTTGTTCTACTGAACAAGACTAAACAGTGTGTATGTTCTACTGAACGAGACTAAACAGTGTGTGTGTTCTACTGAACGAGACTAAACAGTGTGTGTGTTCTACTGAACGAGACTAAACAGTGTGTATGTTCTACTGAACGAGACTAAACAGTGTGTATGTTCTACTGAACGAGACTAAACAGTGTGTATGTTCTACTGAACGAGACTAAACAGTGTGTATGTTCTACTGAACGAGACTAAACAGTGTGTATGTTCTACTGAACGAGACTAAACAGTGTGTATGGTCTACTGAACGAGACTAAACAGTGTGTATGTTGACTAAACAGTGTGTATGTTCTACTGAACGAGACTAAACAGTGTGTATGTTCTACTGAACGAGACTAAACAGTGTGTGTGTTCTACTGAACGAGACTAAACAGTGTGTGTGTTCTACTGAACGAGACTAAACAGTGTGTTTGTTCTACTGAACGAGACTAAACAGTGTGTATGTTCTACTGAACGAGACTAAACAGTGTGTTTGTTCTACTGAACGAGACTAAACAGTGTGTATGTTCTACTGAACGAGACTAAACAGTGTGTTTGTTCTACTGAACGAGACTAAACAGTGTGTTTGTTCTACTGAACGAGACTAAACAGTGTGTTTGTTCTACTAAACGAGGCGAAAACTGGGCGAAACGCCTGGGAAAGAGGGAGTCCCGCGACAATCAGCCAAAAGTGAGCTACAGCCGCAATACGCACATGAAGACAGGTACGCTACAGCATTTATATAGCACCTTTATCCAAGGT